>NC_136808.1:43367835-43582835 GCF_951216825.1 Electrona antarctica | reverse complement strand
ACTGTGGCTCAGGAGGTAGAGCAGGTCGTCCTGCTCTAGCAGGTCGTCCAATGATCAATGGGTCAGCGGTTCGAATCCCGGCTCCTCCTGTCTACATGTCGAAGTGTCCTTGGGCAAGACACTGAACCCCAAATTGCTCCCGATGTGCTGGTTGGTACCTTGCATGGCTTCTGCCGCAATCGGTGTCGCACAATCTATGTAAAGCGCCTTGGATAAAGGTGCTATATTTATGCACCATTTACCATTTACCATTTAGAGTTAATGAGCTAATGAGCCATAGTGTCGTAGTAACTAAGTGTCATACTTATTCTGAAGAAATTTGACATTCAGTAGGTAGGCCTTATGATCAAAATATTAAGAACATTATAATGTCACCTCTGGTTGTAAGTCTGGTGGCTGGTAAAATCAGTAGCGACTTGTCAGCAGACCTCAGAGCTCTGGATGGATTATGATAATGAAAATCTCAAATCAGAGATGCTATCCCGGGTTTAATCAATTAAGCGGAAAGCCAAAGGAGTGAGGCCAAACCTGATGTGATGTAGTCCATTTTTCTGGTATGTGAGAAGGCGAGCATGGACCAGACACACACACCAGGCATGTGGTGAAAAAGGCTCAACCCTGTCTGTCTGTAATCTGTATAGCTGCCTCAGGCGACTGAGGATTCATTCAGCATGATCCCCTCCTACATCATCCACATGTCGTTCTACTACGACAACAGAGACAGAGAGCATCCTGACGGCCTGCATCACTGCCCGGTAAAAGAACTGCACCGGCACTACGGCCCCTCGACCGCACAACGCTACAGAGGGAGGGCGCAGGGCGGGCGGCTCAGCGCATCGTCTGTGTGATGGTCACTATACTCCCTTCCAGGACTTGTACACCAAGCAAGCCATGCGTAACCGAGGCTAAGTGGATTATGGAAGACACTCGCCACACCAGCCACAATCTGCTCATGCTGCTGCCATCAGGTAGGCCATACCTCAGGATGCCATGCCAAACAGACAAGCCTGGGGACATTGTCTACGCCAGGCCATCAGAGGCTGCTGAACCGGTGCTTAAAATAGCCAAACTCACACGTGTTGTGACCTTGTATAACGTTGCAGTCGGATGGACACCTAATACGTCCTAAACCATAAAGAAATTGCCGATCTACAACTACAAGCTCATAACGTGTCAAAATCTGGTATTTCTCACTACCTGTGTGACACTCTTGTATGATGAAGTAGGCAGTATGGCTTTAAGTAATTCATTGCAAGGTTTTTGCCCGACAACGACGATATCTGCTATTTTCCGTGCGAGACGCTGGCTGCTTGGCTATCACGATCAACAGGCCAGCATTGAATAGTCTGCAGATTACGTTTTCTCTTGATGTTATTTTCCCGTTTTTGGATGAAAATCCAAACACCTTCCACTCATCACCGCGTTCGGAGATAGAGCACTGACTGCACTGTGGAATGCAAACTAATATAGGCGAGTGCTCTCCGGTGCGATATTTCCGAACGGAAATGTTAAGGAGTGGTGATCTGTCTGATCTCTGGTGCAGCCAATTCCCGTTGCTTTCTTGAGCCTCTGCCTTGTTTGTTAACGTGCGTGCTGCTGCTTCCTTGTTGTAGTCTGACTCTAGCCCAGCGGCAGCTATCCCACTTGATAGAGTGAGGACCGGTAGCGACAGCCCCGCCCCCTGCTATAACTCTATGGCTGGAAGGCAAGAAGCGGCCGATTCAACAGCGGTAGATTTGCTATTCAATACATTAAGCGAGCGGGTAAAATAAAATATAAAACAAAATAAAAATATAAAATAGAATTAATAAATGATAAAAGCTACTTTTGAATGGCAATTTTAGCATTCGAATATATATTTTTTCGAATTTCATTCAAATTATGAAATTCGTTCTGACAGCCCTATAGTGTCTACATTGATAGACGCTGGGCTACCCAGTATACCGTTCGGGAACGGGTATGCACTCATGGCTATGAAATCTGGTCTCATTTCGTCCCGTATATCTCCCAAGAGAGTTTGGCCAGAATACAATCATACTGGCTTATGTACCTGGGCCGGACTTTATGGCGGCTGCGGCCAGTATAGCCGAGAGCTACAACGCTCTGTCCCGCGCAGTTAACCAACCCGTTTTGCTGCTCGGGGACTTTAACTCATGTGAACTGTCCGATCACCTGCCCACTCTACACCAGTACGAGGACCGTCCGACCCGCCTGGCACGCACCCTGGATAAGTGTTATGGCAACATACCAGACGCCTAGAAATCCACCTGCAGGCCTGCCTTGGGGAAGTCTGACCATAACGTCATACATCTACTTCCGCGATACAGGGCTAAACTGAGACCGGAAAAGACAGTGACCAAGGAAATAGTGACCTGGACAGAGGACTGTAGGGAGGAAATGAGATGCAAGTTGGAAACGACTGACTGGCTATTTCTTAACTCATGTGACACCCCTCATGAACTGATTGACACTTTTACATCCTATCTATAACCCTAATAACAACTTATGGATGTAGTGATCTGAAGGGTTGCATTCGTGAGAAAAAACGTGCTTTTAAAAATCGTAATGTTGAGTTAGTAAAAAAGAGTTAGGAAAAAATATGTGAATTAAGATCTAAACTGAGAAAAGCAAAAGATAAAGTTGAGTACCAATACTTTTCAGGGAACACCAAGAAAGCATGGGAAGGTCTAAATGTGATGATGGGCAGGGAAACTAAGCAAAAGCATACCCCCCTGTCGCACCCCTCCATCTTTTGCTAATGATCTAAATATCTTTTTCAGCTTTTTGATAAGAATGACTTCAGTGCTGGATCATTAGCAAAAGATGGAGAGGGGTGTGACAGGGTCTTGTATTGTGCCTCTCCCCAAGAAGCCTGGAGACACTGAACTAAAAGACAGGCCCATGAAATGAAATGAAATGATTACTATATTTACCCAGGGTATCTGGGCTAAGCTCAAGAACTTGTTTCCAGCCAGGCCCTGCTCATAGAACATTTCATCGTAGTGGTTCAATGCCTTGTTCAAGGGCACTTCAGCGGTGGTAATTTTAACGTGTCGGACCGCTGATTAGAACTGGCAACCTTCCGGTATCAAGACCGCTCCGCAATCCATTCGGCCACCGCTGCCACTTCTTACTATTTTGGGGAAATGTTTTGAAAGAGTTATAAGAAGACAAATTACAGCTTAGATCATCTCCAATTTGCTTATAAAAGCTAGAGAGGAACTGATGATGAAACTATCAGCCTGTTTAACACCCTGTCAAAGCATCTCCAAGTCCCCTCCCACTTTGCTAGGGTCCTTTTTATAGATTTTACCTCTGCTTTCAACAGCATGCAGAATTGCAGATACACACCCTTCTGCAGAGATTCATTGACATATGGGTATGGAGGTATTATCCATCTTGTCAGAGACTTCCTCTCCGACCGTCCTCAACAGGTCCGTGTTAATGATACTCTGTCCGACATCACTGTGTTTAACACTGGTGCTCCGCAGGGGACTATCTTATCCCCCGTAATTTTCTCCTCATACACAAATGAATTCTAGTTAGACCAGGATATGTTTCATTTGTTCAAGTATGCGGATGATATGGCCCTGGTTGCCTTAGTGAAGAAGGCGGGGACACAGCGGGGGAGGAAGCATACAGAGTACATGTGTCATATCTTCAGAACTGGTGTGATAAAACCTCCTTAGGGATCAATGTGACAAAAACAAAATAACTTTGTTTTTGTCACACTTCCCTCTGGTAGACGGTACAAAGTACCAAAAGCTAACCATAACATCTTTAAAAATTCCTTCATTCCTAATGCCATTAAGGCACTAAATGATACCATGTCTCGCTAGATTTGTTTTTAATGTATTTGCCACTGTTGACCTGCATTTTTGCCATGAAGATAATTGTGTAAGTGTTGTTGCTGTTGTTGTTGTTGCTGCTGTTGTTGTATTTGAGACCAAATACAAATTACACACGTGGACAATACATGGAACTAACTAACATGAAGATCACAACACTGACCTCATCTAACCCTGGATAACCATACACAGAGAAGACTGGATCATCACCTAGATCTGCATATATGGAGCCAGCCAGCAAAGTCTCCGCATCTGACCTCAAACCTCAAACCCAATAGATCTCCATATATGGAGCTGACCTGTTCTGACATTCTATATGTTGATCCCTCCCCACCCGTCCTTCGTGTTCTGACATTCCATAATGTTGATCTGACCTCATCAAACCCTGTACACTCAAGACACCCTCCATATATGGCCAGTACATAATTCATTCCATATGTTGATCTGACCCCAAATGATAAAGTGCCAGCGCTCGCCCAGCATTCTGCCATCACCCAGGCAGATTCGTGCACATGACCTCGCCCTTTAGGGCGCCTCAGGTCGTCTTACTGGTTATTTAAAACCACAATTTTGGGGCAGCTTGTGAACGGCGGCTTGTCTTTTACACAGGAAAACTTGTGATGTGACAAAAAACAGTGAAGTTTGAGCTCAGTTGTTTTGACATTATGCCTGTCCTCATATTTCCCTATAGCATAGTCCTACTTTGTTTTGTTTTTTGCAGCATATAATCCCCTCTTAAAGGATTGAGTTATTCGCCCAAAACATTACTTATTTTCTAATAATTATACACCCCATGAAGACTTGAATTCAAAGAGATTTTTTGGTTTTTGCCGCATTCCTAAGCCAATAATTCGATGACCGGGTGGCTGCTCAGTAGGAGTTCATCATTATTGGCTTAACAAAAACAAAGAAATCTCAGTGAATTCAAGGCTTCATTGTTGTGTAATTGAGAGAAAATAAGTATTTTTTTTGGGTGAACTACTCCTTTAATAAGGTTCTTTTAAATATTGTAATTAGTCCCAAGCTTTGCGTGCTCTACTGTGGAATGAGTACAGAACCAAGGATGGGTGCAGACTTATTTAAAGAACAATCCTTCCTCACATAATAAGTTTTCAGTTTACTTTTAATTTACAGCCTCAGTGAAAATAACCAGTAAGACGCCTTAAGGGCGAGAAGCTACCGCAGGAGCAAGTGGAAGTGGGCTGGGGGGTTCTCAACATAAATACATGATGTCAGCATTTGCTAGGCCTACCATTTGTATAGCCTTACTAGCCTACACTCCGAGTTAAATTAACAGATTGGGGTCCCATGCAGTCCAGAGATGAAAATCATAAAAAGAAATGTTGGGGGTCCTTGAAATTAAAATGGTTGCAATAAAAGAGCTGAAAACATATTCTGTGAGGCCGTATTGTTTCTGAAATAAGGATTTACACCTGCATATATCATATCTATAGGCTACTCTTTGACTATAAATACACAGCTGGATGTGTGGTTGGAACAAATTTGATTAGTCATTATGCAAATTTTCCGAACAAAAATGTCAGTTAGAGAACATACTGTACACAAACTTTCCTACCGCAACGTTGCTGAGAAATATTTCCAAAAAAATGCAGGGAATTAAGCCAAAGCAATATGTTGATCAGTGCCGACAAGCTAGACCACCCTCCCCAAAATAACAGATACAGCCCTAAACTTCTTCTTGTCTCAAATATAAATACTCATTGTGCCTACTAAAGTAGGGTAAAGCCATAAGGCACACTATTTTAAACAGTGTGTCATCACTCACAAAGCTAATTTGTACTTGTGGGCTTTGTGAATAATGTAAACAAAGCAGGCAAGGTCATTTGTGAAAGAGCACCTGTGTGGGTTATTGATTACACTGTGGAAAGTGGGTGAGGTAGCTACACCTGAGTTCACATTCACAGACACATCACCAAGGACACGCTTTTCACAGTTCAAACTTAACCCGTTAAGACCAGAACAAATGCCTCCAAAATCAGTATAGTTCTCAAACCTTTTTGTGAGTTAGACTTAACCAATAATTCCCCCCCCAAACAACAACAAACAAACAAACAAACAAACAAACAAACAAACAAACAAACAAACAAACCTTTAATGCAAGGCTTCATGGGGTGTGTAATTGATAGAGAATACATTGATAAAGAAATATGAAAATACCATAGCTGCGTAGTGATGCGTCGTGCATGTGGTATGGATGAGGTTTGGTTGCCTGGAGACACACAAGGAAAGAGTGCATGCATGCACAAAATAGGACCGTGTTGTCTGCCTATATCTAAAGCCCCATTCATACTTAATTACGCGACGGTTAGGGTCAGTATGTGTTGCTATGTCCGCTTATTAAAAGCGGACATAGCACGGCCACGAAGCGCAAGGTTGTGACTTGATTGATTGATTGATTGAAGAATTTATTAACAGTTTGCAGAATTACAGTACATTTCAAGCACAAACTCAATACAAAGGCTGTTAACTGTGAGTGGACGACCCAATTAAGCATTACACTTGTTTCCAATAGGGTCCACCATGTTCAAATCATCAAAACATTTAGAGACGTACAAATAGACACTTCTATAGACAGAACAGGAATTCATCATAAAGGAGGTAAAAAGGGAAAATAAATATATACAGTGAGGGGAAAAAAGGGGGGGGCGGGGGGGGGGGGATTCAGATTTTACGGGGGCCAGTTTCGAATTGCAGCCATCCGTAGGTGCCCTTTGAGAGCGGTTTTGAAGGAGTCAAGGGATTCGCATGTCTTAATGACAGTTGGTAGGGCGTTCCACATTTTGGTGGCATAGGAGCGAAAATAATTTAGTCCCTTGTTTGTGCCGAATCTGGGTTGTACATGGTTCGTTGCACTCCCTCTGGTGTTGTGGGTGTGGACTTCGTTAACATTAAGGAAGTATCTAGACAGGTACATGGGTATCTTGGTGGTGTATCGAATCTTGTGGACCAGACCCATTGCAAGATGCTGTACTCTGTCGTCGACCCTAAGCCATTCCAGCCTGTCGAAGTGGGCAGGGGTGAGGTGGGTTCGGGGGGCTAGATCAAGTAGGAGCCTGACCAGTTTGTTTTGGGAAGTCTGGAGCCTGGTTTTAAGGGCCTTTGAGGTGCTGTGGTACCAGGAGGTGCATGCATAGTCAAAGAAACCCTGTACAAGGGCTCCTGTTAAGGTCTTCAAGGTGTTTTTGTTGACCAGTGAGGAGATCCTGTAGAGGAATCTTGTTCTATGGTTGACTTTTTTGATTACGTTGGTGGCCATTTTATCACCGGAAAGATTAGCCTCCAGGATGGAACCTAGGTAGGTAATTTCATCTTTACGTGTGATAACATTGTCACCCACTCTAACCAAGAAGCCATTTGCCTTGCTGAGATTACTAATAGAGCCAAAGAGAATGGATTCAGTTTTTCCCAGGTGTAAAGATAGTTTGTTATCAGCGAGCCAGGTGCAGATTCTACCGAGTTCAGAGCTGAGGGCATTTTCAACCTGCAGTTTGTCCCTGTCCGAGACCAGCAGTGCTGAGTCATCTGCGAACAGGAACAAGTTGCAGTCACAAGCTGAAGTCATGTCGTTTACATATATTAGGAACAGTAGAGGCCCTAGTATGCTTCCTTGTGGAACGCCACAGCTCACTGGGAGGGGGGGGGACAGTGTTCCGTTCACTTCCACCATCTGTTCTCTCCCCTCCAGGTAGGATTGCATCCAGCTCACTGATGTGCTATCGAAACCAATTGCTTTTAGCTTGTTAACCAGTATGGAGTGGTTCACGGTGTCAAAAGCCTTTTGGAGGTCCAGCATGACCATGCCGCAGTATTTGCCAGCGTCCACCTCTTGTTTGATGTGGTCGCTCAAATAGAGAAGGCATGTGTCAGTGGAGTGGGATGTTCTGAAGCCAGATTGGAACTCGTACAATAATTTATTAGTGGCAAGATACTTTTCAACCTGTTCATAGACTATTTTTTCCATCACTTTCGAGATGGAACTAAGAATAGAAATAGGGCGGTAGTTGCCGGGGTCTAATTTACTCCCTTTCTTGTGCAAGGGGGCCAGTTTGAAATCTTGGGGGACCTGTCCCTGTTTGATGGAGAGGTTTACTATGTGGGTGATGATTGGAGCTATAGAGATGGCTGAGTCTCTGAGAAATTTGGAGGGAATGTTGTCATGGCCTGTGGCCTTGTGGGGTTGGAGGGCACTCAGTTTCTTAATTACCTCATCAGTTGTTACCATAACTAGTTTAAAATCATCTTTACAAACACCTAGGTTTCTGTAGAAGGTTGTAATGTGCTCTACACCAAAGAGCCCAGAGTGGGAGGGCAGTTTGTTAACCAGAGTTGTTGCTATGTTTGTAAAGAAGATATTCAAGTAGTTGGCCACATCAAGGTTGTCAGTGATGAGAGTGACACACAAACATACACTACAACGATAATCATTCATACTAATATGGGGGGGAGAACACTACGGAGACAGCGCTTCTCACCTGACAAATATCACTATGTGATCATTTCTTGTTCAATTTGAAGGACCACCATAACTCTGAGAGTGTGCAAATGGAACCAAATGGACCCATAAGGGTCACAGCAGCAGTGTAGCAGCGTTCCTTCTCACTTCCTTCATATTCCTTGGAAAGTATTTATTTTAGGAGTAGGGCCTACCTTATTTGCAGTTGCAACATTGTTGCAACATTGTCGCCATTTAAAATGCTCTAAATGTGGGTGTAAACCAGGCCTCCAAAATGCTGCAGCACGTCTTTTTAACTGGAAGCCACATCACTCCAGTCTTGGCCACTCTCCACTGGCTCCCTGGTCATTACAAAATACATGTTCAGATTTTATTGTTTGTTTTTAAAGCACAGAACAGGCTGGCACATACCTCAGTACTTCTTGGATCTCCTACATGATTACATGCCTCCCAGGGCCTTGAGATCCGTACAGAAAAAACTCATTGTCCCAACGCCCCACGCCTTTTCAGTTTTGGCCCCTACTGTTGAAACCTTTAAAGCCAAATATATACTCAAGTGATCAAGACGGATCCGTACGATTTTTTACATGCCATCCTGATTGGCAAATTCCAAAAAATTCTGGCCCACAATAACGACCAACCTGCGGTCTGAGGAGCACATTTTCTAGTTGAATAATAATTTGTGTCTTGTACAGTGAGCATTTTGTAATTACCTTTTTTGTATCTTTTCAGTTTTACAAACTGGTTTGAATCTTGGTTTGGAGAAGAAGTAAAAGCCTTCAAACTTGCCTCTACTGACTGTCACGTCCAGCCTGTTAGCTGTCTGTCTATGTGTGTACTCCCTCCACACGTTGAGGACAGAACAGCAACAGTGCAAAAAAGAAGAAACAACAGTTTACATACATAATACAGTTGACATTCATGACAATAACATACGCATAGGGGATACGACACATGATGCAGGACGTCAGTCAGAAGCAATGCGTCGTTAATGACCCTGGGGGAAGGCCAGCTGGGGAACCAATTCAGCTAAGTCCAATTTGAATTACCATAATACGTAACATAATTGTATAATACATTAGCATAATTGCAGATGGTGCATGGGAAAACGTTTTCATACTGTACCTCTATTAAATGTGTAATTTTTTTAAAATATTTCTAATAAATGAATAAAATGTAAGACACTTTTTATTTTTAAATGAAACATTTTGAACTAGTAGGGCCTACAGTGTGGAGGCAGACGGAAATTATTGTAACAGGTCCATAACAGGTAGCCTACATACATTTTTGTCTCCACCAGGCCGAAGGCATGGGGAGAGAGTATGTTTTGCACTCCGTCCGTCCGTGTGTCCGTGTGTCCGTGTGTCCGTCCGTCCGTCCGTCCGTCCGTCCGTCTGTGAACAGCTAATCTCTGTTTTGACAGTACACCTACAGATTTTGTCCAAACATCACGCAAATTGTTACACAGTCTCTCTAGAGCCATTCAACGAAACATGTCTTTCAGATTTTTCAGACTCCATCCTGATTGGCTAAGATTGGCTTCCAAAGTTCGCAGGAGTGCTCCGTTTCAAACAAAATGCTGCATATCATGAACACATCGTGTGATTTCCGTGAAATTTTGCACGCACAATACCACTAGGCCGAGGAAGAAATGCCACTTGAATATTTTCAATTCAGCCTCATGGTGGCGCTATAACTGGCCGATTTGTGTTTTTACCTCTACAGTAACTGCACCGATCTGTGTAAAACCTTGTATGCACACTCCCTAGAGGCCAAGGAAAAACCTGTGCTCTTTATAGCACCACCAGGAGGCCAACATATGTAAAACACATTTTCTAATATTACTCCTTCAGATTTCATCCAAACTTCACGCAAATCGGTACACCTGCTCTCCATAGTCATGTGATCATGTGATTTGTTTGATTTCTCATAATTATCCATCCTAATTGGCTACGATTGGCTTCTAAAGTTTTCAGGAGTAGCCCGTTTTGTACAAATCGCCACAACTCCTCTACGCAACGTCCGATTGCGGTGAAACTGTGCATGCATATTCCCACTAGGCTGAGGAAGAAATGCCACTTGACAGTTTTCAAATCAGCCTCATGCTCACACATGCTCACACACACACACACACACACACACACACACACACACACACACACACACACACACACACACACACACACACACACACACACACACACACACACACACACACACACACACACACACACACACACACTCCTATCCTCCTGGTGGAGACCTGTGCCCAGAGGGGCACTTTTTCTAGTTTATAATGTATTGTGCATAATTATCGTCTCTGTCGGGTGGAATCTCCTATGTCCAAAAACTGTTTCTGAAAATATGTCACGAATGAGTACGGATGAGGGCCCAAATGCAGGTGACAGGAGGCAGAATTTGCATGTTTATTAACTAAACCGAGGTTCTTCCATATTAAGTATAAGTACATAAGATTGCAGGTAAAAAGTAACAGGACTCTTGGAATACAAATACAGGACAAACTCACTCAACAGGGAACTACGAACAAACGAACAACACAAAGTAAACACAAAATATATATATAAACGATATTCTGTATATAAATTATCATGTACCTATATGTATTAACATACTATGTGACTTCATGTCTATATGTCTTCCTTCTATCTCTCTCTGTGTGTGTGTGTGTGTGTGTGTGTGTGTGTGTGTGTGTGTGTGTGTGTGTGTGTGTGTGTGTGTGTGTGTGTGTGTGTGTGTGTGTGTGTGTGTGTGTGTGTGTGTGTGTGTGTGTGTGTATATATAAAAATCACACCCGTGTGAACTGAGTGGTGCAAGGTCTTATATAGCCTGTTCGGCTGTGGTCTGACGTAATGTCAGTGACCATAGTAACCATGCTCATTCTTTTGAGGGACAGGTACACAAACACACACATACGGGTACTAACAAAGCCAGTTGTTGGAGTGGTTTGCACCACTCAAAAAATCTTTAATTACTATAGCTACTTTGTAGATTATGATTAATATTACAAAACATGCATTAACCACTTCAGCTATTTGAAAATAGCAGATCTAAAAGCCTCTGTTTGAGCTTGTAGATCTGGTATTTAGAAAAGATCATTCTCGCCCAAATATGGTGTTTCACATTCAGTCAGGCCTACCATAAATGGTCACCATGGTGACATCATCCACTCCAAACTACTCTATTTGTAGACAAACACAAACAGACCTATAGCAATTCTGTCCTAGAAGAATCATCATTCACTGAAGAACCTGGATTCACGGTCCTATCAGAAGAACTGAGATTCACTGAAGAAGCAGGATACACTGAAGAAGCAGGATTCACTAAAAGAACTGAGATTCACTAATAAAGAATTAGGAGTCACTAGAAGAACCAATATTTGCTAATCTGAAAGAACCATAACCAAGAATCACTGACCTAAAAGAACTGATATTCAAAGTGACTGCATGTCAACTGTAAGGAACATCCAGCAGTTTTGAGCAGGGTGTTAGTAGCTTCTCTCAGGAGTCTAATGGCTTACCATTCGTCTTTTTCCGAGGTGGACTTTTCCTGTTCCGTGTGTCATGACATATTTAAGCATCCTCTTGTCCTGGCTTGTAGCCACACCTTCTGTAAAGCCTGTGTGCAGGAATGGTGGACACATAAGAAGAGACAGGAATGTCCAGTTTGTAAGAAGATATCGTCAGTGAATCCGTCCTTCAACAGGGTTCTGAATAATCTGTGTGAGACCTTCATACGTCTGAACAGGGAGGAGGCCCAGGCATCACTGAAGCTCTTACAGGAGAAGCTGAAGATCTTTACTGAAACTAAAACAAACTGTGACCGAGCAGCAGAACAAATTAAGGTCCAGAGACGGAACACGGAGGAGCAGATTAAGGAAAAGTTTAAGAAGTTCCATCAGTTTCTACAAGAGGAAGAGGAGGCCAGTATTACTGCACTGAGGGAGGAGGAGCAGCAGAAGAGTCCGATGATGAGGAAGGAGATTGAGGGTCTGAACAGAGAGATAGCAACCCTTTCAAACGCAATTTGGGCCATAGAGCAGGATCTGAAGGCAGAACGCATCTCATTCCTGCAGAACTACAAGTCCACCATGGAAAGAGCCCAGCTGCAGGACCCACAGCTGGTCTCGGGAGCACTGATAGACAAGGCCAAACACCTTGATAACCTGACCTTCAGAGTCTGGGACAAGATGAAGAACATTGTCTCCAACACGCCTGTCATTCTGGACCCCTACACTGCCCATCCAGATCGCATCCTCTCTAACGATCTGACCAGTGGGAGACTTGGAGAGCGACAGCAGCTTCCTGACGACCCAGAGAGGTCCGACTCTTCCTCCTTTGTGATGGGTTCTGAAGGCTTTAATCTAGGGACTCACAGCTGGGATGTTGAGGTTGGAGACAACAGATGGTGGACTGTAGGTGTGGTAACGCGAGACGGAGGAGGTAGATCCTGGAGGCTACGTTTATATCACGGTACATACATAGCACAGTCCTTATCAGGGTCGTTCACTGTTCTCCCTGTGAAGCAGAAACCCAGGAGGATCAGAATACAGCTGGACTGGGACAGAGGGACGCTTTCCTTCTCTGATCCCAGTGCTAACACACACCTACACACCTTCACACACACATTCACTGACACACTCGTTCCATTTATTTATAATTGTGACGATACTGTCCCTCTGAAGATGTTATCAAATCAGTATTAAGTGAAGATGTTACTGACTACACATGTGGTTCTGAAAGGTGAATAGCACAACATTTTAGAATATGCATATGTTTCGGTCCAGGGCAGTAAACTGCTTATTGAACGCGTTACTTTTCCAGTTCGATACAGCACTGTTACAGTAACTGATATTTGAATAGAGCGTGGAAATTATCCGAAAATCTCAGAGGATCGATGTTTATTATGATCTGACTTCTACTCTTACACTAGACCATCTGCTCGCTGCAACTACGGAGTCGGTGTTGTGGTTAAGAAGGGATGATTGGCTTAATTAAAACCATTTTCTGTATCATCACATCGAAAAGAGAAAGTAGTCTCGTTATGCTTTAGATGCCTGCAGTTCTGACCGTCTGAAAAAAGTAATCGATGGGTTGAAGCCAGCCTACCTGCAACTTCACATTGAATATGGACTCTCGTTCATGATGGGGGAACGCACATGCACAATCAACATGGAGGCACTCTCAAGATTATGTTGAGCCGCTGCTCCAGTCTAAAGCCAGGCAGAACTAAAAAGACCGGTTGTACTTTGTTGTACTTTAAATATCCCTACAACTAATACAAACTGAAACTAGAACCTAAAACTAACCTTTAAAATAATCCAAGCTAAACTAAAACTAAAGACTAGGAGCATCCGGAAAAAGAACAAGTTATAATAAGTCCTGAATTACGTCAAAATCAAGTGATTCACCTCTCTATTCGGTAAGAAAAATCACACTTGTGTGAAGTGAGGGCTGCTCTTATCATCATACACGATCACATTCTGGCCAATCACTTTTGACGTCCTCACTTTAATATCAGCCCTTTTTATCCTCACATTCCGTGCTCAGCCAATCAAATCATCGCTATGGGTTACACACAAACACACCAAGCTGGGAAAACTAACACCCCTCAAAAAAGGTAAGGACATTGGAAGGAGCATGTATTGTGCTTAAATCAGAAAACCCACATTGAAAACATGGAGTCCTTTGTAACCTTTGTCAGTTCATCTTGTCCCAGCACCCAGTTCAAAGTTATCATGCTATTGTAGGTGTAATACACAGATGACATGACATGACAAAATATGGGGAGCAAACTGGTTCTTCTTTGAGTGGTCTTTGGCAAAATGATTTTAGGAGCAGACAAACTACAATTGTTATTTGAAAACTTTAGTTACTTGTTACTTTGTCGATTTAGATTATTGTTGTTATTATTATTATTAATAATATTATTATTAGTGTTATTATTAGTAGTAGTAGTAGTAGTAGTAGTAGTAGTAGTAGTAGTAGAAGTAGTAGTAGTAGTAGTAGTAGTAGTAGTAGAAGTAGTAGTAGAAGTAGTAGTAGTAGTAGTAGTAGTAGAAGTAGTAGTAGTAGTAGTATACAACATATATAGGCCTATTTAACATAACTGTTATTATTCTATTTTATACTTTTAGACTATTTTGACAAAATTTAAAACATTTGGAAGAAAATGCAATGGGCCATTCTGCATAATGAGTAATTTATTATTATTGATATTTTACTTAAGTAAAAATTCTGAGTACTGCCAACAATTTGGAGAATCATTGTGAGCTGGCAGCATGTCTGTGCCAGTATGAAGACCTTGGCACACAGTCAAACAAACCACTGTCCGACAGCCTTGTGTTTTTATTTTTGGTCCAGAATACATTATTTTGATTAATTACACTCGGCCTGCATTGAATTTGAATGACCTCCAAAAGCCTGTATATGTACTGTGAGTGCTGGGTCACGTGTTCTTCCTATAGAGACCTAGATTTCTAACAAAGCATGATAATGAGTTCTATTAGCATAAACATGAATCTTATGGTGTTCTTCTGTAAAAGCACATTCTGCCAGGTAGGCCTACTTTTTGTCGACAGTTCCACCACCGCCTCACATGAACATCTAACATATTACGCAATGTCTGTCTGTCTGTCCGTCTGTCTGTCCGTCTGTCTGTCTGTCTGTCTGAAACACTGTCACTTGGCTGCACCAATCGCTCTGAATTTTCACATAGGCATTGACCATTATATTATGGAGGTCTTAACGATCGCCCATTTTTCAATTTAACACATTTAACTCGCTGCAAATGCGAAATCTTTAAACGTGTGTTGCAAAAACATCCTTTTTGGGGGATAAATCCCCTCCTAATTACTTACACATGATCACAGGGGTGACTTGACATTGTAATTGGCTATCTAAATCAGTGGGAGGGGCCTATATTTTGGAAGGCATCTGTGCCATCGAGCCAACCACACAGTTTCCCCAGAATTGCACCTTTCCTGTACGGGCAAGTGCCTCTGACACCAGACTGATTACAACTCAAAATACATACATCAATAATATTATCTATTAAATCACATTACCCACACTGTACATAATTTGGTGTTCATATATTCGAACAGGTAAGGACAATTCCCCTTAGACAAGCACTTTCAACCTGCCGTTCTTCATTTGTTTGGAGCTGAGCATGCCGTTATAGACGTGAATCTTCAAACATTTTCAAGAATTGTGGAAAATCCAGAACAACTTACAATAAGCACAAGGTAAGAACGAGGTGATACATCATGTGCATATAAATAGTGATCTACGTATAGGATCATAGGTAAACCCTGAACATATCTAGAGCCTTACCAGTATAATATATAACAAAATCTGTAAATTGAACCTTAGCCCTAGAATGTCCGTAAGCATACCTATATTCCATTATACAGTATGTTCCTAATACACAGCCATTGATCACGTATATCCGCTCCCAGTTAGCAGCGCGACATGCGTGGCATGCATAAATGTGGTCAGGGCTCCGTTTGTACCCAATAATGTCACATTTGTAAACATTATAGACTTATTTAAACAATCTTCATCAATCTTAATGTGGCACAGATCTGATTCAGGCTAGATTTGTCTGCCAGTGTAAATGGGGCACAATGCAGGCAACCCAACCAAGTGGTTAGGTGTGTGTAGTTCGTGAAGTTGGTCTAAAATGCCCTGACCAGCCAGTCCCTGGTTCGATTCCCAGCCCATAGGCTCTCTCTCTCTCTCTCTCTCCACATTTCCTGGCTGTCACTATCAAAAATAAATGTTTGAAAATGCCTACTGTGCATGAGAACCCTTCCTTCCCTCCCTGTCTTCTAAAATTATACAGAGCGACTGCCAAAGGCAACCGTGTAAACACTGAGCTTCAGCGGCCGTTTTATCACTCAATTATTTACCGATACTTGATTCCTTTTAAATCAGCTCTTTTTTCCCGTTCTGTCAATGTGAGAAGGTGGAGTTTGTGGAATGACTAAAGATCACCTGGAGGCCTTTCCACAAATCAATACCGTAAGGCAGAAACCTTGTATGTCCATGTTGCAACGTCTTGTGTTTCGTTCATAAATTATAGGCACACATTATAATCTTGGGGATCTGCTATTTTTGCTATTTCTGAAACATTTCAAAAGCTATAACATTGAACAAATGAAATGAATAGAGCACCGAAGTCTGACGTCACTTTCAGTAGAGGGCGCCTATACACGTGATAATTCATGTATTTTTTTATTTGCAGTGAAATCTCCATAGGGCGATTTTAGGTCGCTTCATATAAGAACTGTGTTTGAAAAATAAACTGACCACCCCGGCCTTTCTGTCAGGGGAGTGGCTGTGCGTCGTTAATGATGTCCATTCATATTTGATACAGCCCGTTTCTGGAGAAAATGGAATTAATGTGGCCACAAAAGCCTTGAAACTACATATGAAGGCAATGTCGCTGCTAATATACGTCATGCCCAGCTGTCAACACATTGCGTTCCTGAGATTCCTCGTTGACATAAGCTCAACTGGTGGTGACTCGACTCGTACTAACCACGAAACATTAAATATCAATAAAATAAAAATAAAAATAAACGTAATTATCATTCAGTTTCTGTTGTGCGACAGGCAGATGCAGCCACCCTGCCTACCCGGAAATGTAGTCTCTGGGTTGTTTGAATCGTTTATAACGCTTATTTTGTAACTCTTTGGGTATATTTGTACAGTTCCACCTTCAGTCGATGCTTCATATACATATGAGTGAAAAGGCTGGGGTGATCGGTTTATTTATGAGGCGATCTAAAATCCCCCTATGGAGATTACAATGCAAATAAAAAGTACACGAACCTGGGGACTGACGCCCTCTACTGACAGTGACGTCAGGATTTCGGTGCTCTATAAACAAGAGCTTGTGACAAAATTATTATATATTTTTAATGTTTTTTTTTTGTGGCTTTCGCCTTTATTTTATATTTTTTATGGAGGGACAGACAGTAGGCTGACAGGAAATGGGGAGAGAGATGGGGGAGTGACATGCAGTAAAGGCTGTCGGGATCGGGAGTCGAACCCGCGGCACACTGCCAGACTGGATTACCAGCCAAGGTGCCTGGACCATTAAGCCATAGCCCAGGCCTCTTGTGACTAAATTAGTGGTTCTCAAACTCTGTCATGTCAAGAACCCCCCACCGCCCATCTGAAAAGGTATTGTGAGCCCCAGAAGAGAAGATTATTCAAATATTTTCAATAGCAGATGTACAAGCTTGCAGCGCAGCACATTGTGATGTGCTGTCAGCATGTAGATCTGCTATTTTTGAATAGCCTACCGCTATACGTTAACTAGTTTTGAGGGTCCCCAGATGCCTCTCTGAGAAGCAATGGACTAAATAATGACTACACCGGATCCGTTTGGAACACATGGTTATTTCATATTTTTCTTTCTCCATTTCCTTGAAAAAAAGTCACATGCAAGGTTTCCTGCCCGACAGAGACAGAATCGATAGGATACGTGCCCTCGTGGTCCGACGTTATCTTCCCGAGGAGGGGGAGTCGAGATTGATTGTCGTTAAGCACTTTACAGGAAGGAGAGAGGATGAGGACACATCATAAAACGCCCACACACACACCTCCCCGAGCTGCTCCACACAGCGGCCAATCAATACAGAGCTGGGGGACAGTAACCAAGTACATTTACTTGAGTGCTGTACTTAAGTAAAGTAGCCTACAGTACGTTTTTTTAGTTTTTTTGTTTTTTTGTTTTTTTGACTTGAGTATTCCGTTGTTGTCGGGCAGAAACATCTTATCTCCATATTCAACCGTTTTTTAGTCACCCTACTTGATCATACTACATCTAAAAGTGTAGTGGTTGCCACCATTGGTGTGTGAATGTGGGAAGTGAAGACGCTGGCGTTGAGTTCGCCGCTTCACCTCCCAATGTACGAATGAATGGACCATTGTAAAGCGCTTTGAGTAAGCACGTAGTGCATAGAAAAGCGCTAAAAATGCAATCCATTAGTTGCACCACTCAGTTCACACGGGTGTGATTTTTTTGATTCAGTACTTTAAGTCAAGTACAAATGTGACAGAGCAACTTTGTAATTGTAGTAATATATTTCACTGGGAGTATCATTCTATACCAGTAAGACGCCCTCAGGGCGTGCACGTATCCGCCTGTGTGACGGCAGACAGCAGACTGCTGGGCGAGCGCTGGAGCTTTGGCATGGGGGGTCAGATCAACATATGGAATGAATTCTGTACTGGGCTGGCCATATATGGAGCGTGTCTTGAGTGTACAGGGTTTGATGAGTCAGAGGTCAGATCAATAAGTGTTGCTGGCCGGCTCCATACAGTATATGCAGATCTAGGTGATGATCCAGTCTTCTCTATGTATGGTTATCCAGGGTTATATGAGGTCAGTGTCGTGATCTTCATTATGGAGATGGCCATATATAGTGTTAACACTATACTATATAGTGTGTTAGTGATAAAAGTAAACTGAAAGACATTTCCGCAACTGTGGAATAACTTTTCCAGACCATGCAGCCAGAGAAAAATAACTAACTAGAAGAAGCATCCTCTGAACCTATACATGTAGAGAAATGTAATTGTGTTCACACATGGATTCTCTGAAGGCATCTAGTGGAGTCTACACTGCCAAGCAACATGCCATATCTGGCATTCTGGAAGCTTGAAACATTTTTTTTTATATTGGGAAGGACACTGGCTGTGAAATATACATGAGCAGAGAGCTCATGTTCCCCTGGCAGATGGCTTGAGAGATGTGTAGTTTTGTATCTGTAGATGATATTTGAAATGTGAAATGAAATGTGAGAAAGGCTATATACGCCTTACAATGTATTAGGTTTAGGTTTATTTATTTAGCATGTAGTACAAAAGATAGACAAGTTAATGGTCGAAACATGTTGGCTGTTGCCTTTTTAATTTAATAAAGGCTTTCCTCTTTTTTAACTTTTGAGTGCCCGGATCGTCTCTCTTTTGTCTATACAATGTTGCTAGCTTGAAGATCTGCCCTTGTTGGCAAGTGACGGCTATAGATTGAGCTTTATTCAC
Organism: Electrona antarctica; assembly: GCF_951216825.1. Lineage (NCBI taxonomy): Eukaryota > Metazoa > Chordata > Actinopteri > Myctophiformes > Myctophidae > Electrona > Electrona antarctica. The sequence goes on along the minus strand of NC_136808.1, from coordinate 43,563,438 downwards.
CCACTCTTGCTGGCCTGCTATCGCTTTCAGATATATCATCAAAGTAGCCTATTCTGCACACATCCCGAAAACGTGCAAATATTTTCAAGATTCAATAATTTATTGCTATGTCAACAAGTTGATAGGAATTTGTCTTGGTTCATACTCAACAAGGACAATACAATACAAAAACCAGCAGCATATTGCTACATACATACATTCATCAGCCCAACTGTACCTAATGGGTCAAGTTCAGATGTCTAATGGCTACGAGGTAAGTGCTATCTCTGAAGTGATTATCATTGGATGACATCGTCCGGCGATATCCAATCACATGTATTTGATGCTTTGTTTACCCTATACCCTCCATACCACCTTCGAAGACATATATATGACAGCAGGAACGCCCACTAGGAGATTCGTATCGCCCAGAGTCGCCGTTGTTCTCCCACTGTTAAAACGCTAGGGTTAGGCTTAATTATAATGGACCAATGGTCATTCGGAACAATGGGCCATCAGACTAATGCCGCGAGACACCATGAAATATAAGGACGCAGCAAAGGGAACATAATAAAATGTATTAAAAACTTGTGAGCCCCAAAAAGTATACTGTATAAGTGTATATACGCTTGGCTCAGTTGGCTGCCTTAGCTTGGGTGGGATAACAGAGAACTATACGGCCAGTGGCAACAAACCACTGTGAAGCCAGGGTAATAATTTAGATGCGCTAGCGGTGGACAGCTCTTACCAAGCTCTTAGGAAACCATGACGGCTCCTCATCCATCATCTGTCATCCTCTCCTCATCCCATCTCCTGAGCCTGAGCCTCGGCTGGAGCGCACCTCCGCTTATGCTCGCACACCCATGCACGCACGCACGCACGCACGCACGCACGCACGCACGCACGCACGCACGCACGCACGCACGCATTAGTGAGTTCGCTAACGCACTGGACCAGGGCTAACAACAATGCAACGGACTGGTGGTTTATTTTCCAAGGGGCACAGGCTAAAACAGAGGGATGTTGCTGGCTTTAGAAGTGGACGATATAGCAATGATATATCGATATATCGACGATATATCTATATCGCTGCTTTTTTGCGATACAGATATTGCACATGTTCATACCTCGATAACGATACAATAACGATATATTGTGCAGCATTACTACAAACTCACAAATCAGCTTAATACATTTAAATATGATGTGATTGATTGATTGATTGATTGATTGATTGATTGATTGATTGATTGATTGATTGATTGATTGATTGATTGATTGATTTAAATAAGTGTTAAATAGCTCTATATTCTGATAGTAGGCCTAAACATAATATAGAGTGTGCGTTCAGTAACAGGGGTCTCCCTGTCTCTCCAGCTCTTTGGTAAACACTAAATTAATTTTCAGTTTGGAATACCAGTTTCATCCAATCAGGAAATATAACTCAAGATATACAAGATACTTTAAACAAGTTAAATTGGACGTGTCGTGATGAAACAAAAACAAATGAACAGACAAAATTGGAATTGTAACACTATACAACTAGCTGACAAATGGATTATCTTATCTGATTGGATCAAATTGGTGACCCAAACAGAACTGTATTTTGTCTCTGTCGGGTGGAAACCTCATAATATGAGACATATAACTTTCCAGGACTCAAATTCAAAAGTAGCAGATCTACATGCTCAAAAAAACGCTGTGTTTCAAGACTGCAGATCTGCTACTTTAGATGCTTTTGTGTGACACTGTAGTGTAGTATGATCAAGTAGGCCAGGGCGTTCATTTAAGAAAAAACACAAAAAGAAAAGAGGTTTCTGCCCAAGGAAATAATAGAACTACTCAAATACCTCGAAGTTGCACTCAAGGATGGAGGTTTCTGCCTGACAGCGATGATTTGCTGTTTACAAGGAGCTTGAGAGAGAGAGAGAGAGAGAGAGAGAGAGAGAGAGAGGTTGAAAACCAGTGGCTTAAAGCACCTTTAATTGGGTCCAGTAATAGTCCTGCTTTGCTTTAACATGGCCCAGACTACCTGCACTGTCTTTTAATATGCATTGTGTCTGGTATTAAACAGAGGTTAAAAATAGAAGTTGCTCTTGCGAGTGCAGTGCATGCCGCAGCAAAACTTGTCTTTTTAAGTTGCTGTGAAAATTAGGTCACGGTCGACTGACTACAATCCATTTTCAAATCAGTTTATAGGGAGGTGTAGCACCAAGGCCGAGCCCATTTATCTTGGTTGCTAAAGTCTTTGGTCCACCGGTCTGGACTTGGCACCGCTTGGCCTCACGTCAACACTTTTACAATGAGCTTCAAATACAGGCTTGTAAGTTGTCCTAGATCCTAAAGACAATCAACCCTGCTTTCATGTCATCCCATAGGCCAGGAGTTTTCGACAGGGTGTCCGGGACCTCTGCATGGGGGGTTCTTCAGAGCTATTACAGACTAGAGTAGGTGAGTAGCTCAAGTATTTGTTCATATTTTTACATGAAACACTAGAACCCTAGCATAACTATTCTGAGGGGAACATTAGCCGAAAATAACAGATCTACAAGCTCAAATGTGCGAGGCGTTTGAGCTTGTACATCGTCTATTTTCGGCCAAGTACAGTGCCCAAAGGACAAATTTTCTAAGAAATGAGAGTTTAAGTGGTTAAATTACACAAGTAAGACACGCGGACGAGGGGAAGCGAACGCAGCTCGTAAATTGCAATAACAACAATTAGAATAAATTACATACTTTTGTTTTAAAGTTTATTTTCTTTTTCTTTTTTTAATTATTATTCTTTTTTTAACGTTCTCTTTTTTTAAGTGTTCTACTGTGTGTGTGTGTGTGTGTGTGTGTGTGTGTGTGTGTGTGTGTGTGTGTGTGTGTGTGTGTGTGTGTGTGTGTGTGTGTGTGTGTGATACAGCTGCGCCCTCTGGTGGCGGGCGGGTGGTGTCACAGCATGACACACAGACAGACAGACAGTTCTGCCTGGGTTAGTAATGGCTCACTAGATCGCAATCACTACATTCACAACAATCAACATACTCCATTGACTACTAGTTGATACTTTTTAATTAATTTAGGGCTATATACTAAACTACTGTAACTTCACCCCCCCCCCCGACGGGTCACGACCCACGGGTTGAGAACCCCTGCAATAGACCACTGAAGTCCTGACGTCACTGCCACTCGAGGGCGGTATTCCCCTGATTCGTGGAGTTATTTCTTGTGTTGAAACTTGAAATCCCCATAGGGGATCTTAGATCACCTCATATAACTGTATTATATCTGCAATGCATCGTTTATGATATTCATTCCAATTTGATACAGCCTTTTTCTGGGAAAATGTAATTAATTCTGCTGTAAAAGACTCACAGCCAGTTATCAAATAAAAAAAACATGAATTCAAGGCTTCGTGGGGTGTGTAATTAATAGAAAATAAGTCATTGTTTGGCTGAACTAATCTTTAAGGTTCACATTGTTAATGTGATGAGCTCAGCACTGTTCCTTTCAGGTGACAGCTCTGTGACACTTGCTTTAGCTTGCATTGATTGGTCAACATACAGTATTATCCCAAGGGAAGAAAGATAGATGACCACACGCACACGCACACGCACACATCACACACGTGCACACATCACACACACACACACGCACACGCACACCGTCACGTACACGCATGCGCGCACGTGCGTGCGTATGCACACACAGTTAATTAAAACTGATAAGTCTGATAATCAGTGAGACTGCTGAGTATATGTTTTTTCATGCATAGCTTGCACAGTCACTTGATTATGAGTTAAAGTAAATGGCAACAGTCCACATTTTACATTATTGGCAAGTCTCCATGGACTGAGATGATGACAGCTCAGTTAAACGTTAAGTCAAGGATGACATTCCTTTCCTAAGATACAACACACTGTAGCCTACTTACTGTGTAAACATACTGTGTACTGTAAATATGAAACAACACACCAAGCACAGCCAAATACCCCAAAAAAGGACTATGGATTTATTTGTATACATGCAGCCCTTTTCCAAACAAGGATACAGAGCAAAGTTAAAGAAGCCAACTACAGCAAAGTAAAATTAGCCTATTATTATTATTATTATTATTACCATTATTATTACACTGCATTCCAGATTTTTAGAGCACGAACGGAAAAGGCTTGTTCTTCCTTGCTTACCAGTGAGTTTTTTGGGGAACCTGAACCGCAAAAAGAATAACTCCTAACATAAATATGTATGTTTTGAAAGAAATTAATTATTTAAAAGAAGGCACTGATTTTGCCAGGCTTAGATTCTCTGTAGGGCATTCCAAAGCCTAAGTGCCTGGGTAAAAAAAAAAAAAAGTCTGATCACCCCTCTGCATAATGAATGATGCATTTTTGTGTGCCAAATGAAATAAAAAGTATATAGAGCATATCCATACATGGTCATAAATCACCCGCTAAATAATAAGGACATCACAAACAACAGATGTCCACAAATTAAACAACTTTCTGTCAAACGTACTGCGTGATTACACCAGCAAGACCTGATGAATAAAATGAATCATGACTTCATGCACGCATCCGCCTGGGTGACGGCAGACTGCTGGGCGAGCGCTGGAGCTTTGGCATGGGGGGGTCAGATCAACATATGGAAGGAATTCTGTAATGGCCATATATGGAGCGTGTCTTGACTGTAAAGGGTTTGATGAGGTCAGATCAGCATATGGAATGTCAGAACAGGAAGAACAGGTGGGGAGGGATCAACATAAGGAATGTCAGAACATGTCAGCTCCATATATGGAGATCTAAGGGTTTGAGGTTTCATATATGCAGATCTAGGTGATGATCCAGTCTTCTCCAGTTCAGTTCAGTTCAGTTTAGTTTATTTTGGTCAAAGAATTGAACATTGAATAAACAAAACTGAACTGAACTGAACTGGAGAAGACTGGATCATCACCTAGATCTGCATATATGAAACCTCAAACCCTTAGATCTCCATCCATGTATGGTTATCCAGGGTTAGATGAGGTCAGTGCCTTTGACCAAAAAATGCCCAAGATCTAAGGGTCTCCATGATGTCACATACATGATGTCATGAGGCGTGACCATATATGGAGGCGTGATATTATGAGGCGTGACCATGTATGGTGTGATATGGCCATATATTGACATTCCCATATACTGGACTGGTGATGTTGTCTACGTCGCGACTATATATTCCCATATATGGAGATCCCTTATGATCATGTCACGAGGCATGACCATATATGGAGGCATGGGGTGGGTAACGGATGGACGGACGGACTGAAATTTGGAAATTATGTCAGTTTCCGAAAAGCAACCAGGGTGGGTCTTCACTCAGTAGCTTCTATAGTGCGCCAGTAGAAACCCTACAATTTGAATAGTGGGACCATAATTTACTAAAACGCGTATGAAATAAGACGTTAAACTAGTTACTGAAATCATAAAGTGTTTATGACAATGATTACTAAGGTAATGAAATCAAGTGTGGCACTTCCTTTGCCCTGAAAATAAGGAAAGAGAATCAACAATGAAAATAATACGCTCGCACACTGTGCACACAACGTGCAGAAAGAAGGTCATCTGTGACTGAAATATTGCTTCTTTAATAGATGTAGCTCCTATACAGGTTGGCAGTGTGCGGGCGTAGAATTATTTTTGTGCACTTGCTTGACTACGCAGCTGCTTTTACTCAGAAAATAAGATGAGAAAAAATATATTTCCTGAGATACAGAGAGACAGACAGACAGACAGACAGACAGACAGACAGACAGACAGACAGACAGACAGACAGACAGACAGACAGACAGACAGACAGACAGACAGACAGACAGACAGACAGACAGACAGACAGACAGACAGACGACAATGGGGCATAGTTACGAATGGTAATTAATCACGATTAATTAATTGTTAATCTGTGTTTATTCTGATTTTAAAAAATTAAACGTATTCTTTTGAGACATTTTCTTCAACTTTTATTTATTTTGTGTATGAAAAAAGTCCATGCTATTCATAGTCAATAAAAACGGATCATAATTCTAACTCTTCTGTAATTTTTTGTCCTCTCATTGTGGCCAGTATTCAGATGTGCAGAGCAACAATGAAAGCATTGAAGCATCAATTAGCACCAAGGGCACCAGCCAGCCCAGCAGAGGGCATACAGGACTCATCATCTGCCCAGCCAACCATTTCTAGGGCACTGGTGCACTTGAGTAATTGCAATTCCGAGGTACATATTCGTGCCACGTTTCAAGCTTGTGGATCTGCTACTATTGCTTTTGTGCTGGTTTTATGATCAAGTAGGGTGTTAATTTACTAAAACAATTTGATATGTGAAACGTCTACTGCACTGGGAGCATTCATATTTGGTTTTAAACTGTTTGAAAATAACCAATATACAAGCTCACACATTGTGAGCTTGTTTTTGAAAGATTTGACAAATATTTAAACTTTGGTACTTTTGATTCTTTAACTATAATTGTGATGCTATAGTGCCTTAGTTTGGACTTCTTTACTCAAGTAATACCGGCCTTTTACTCGTAAGAGAGTATTTCTCCAATGTGATATTGAATATTTTAAGTAGAAATACTTGTTCAGTTCTTCCACATGTCAGTGTCTGCCCAGCCAACCATTTCTAGGACACCGGCAATTGGCTTGAACTGCAGGGACAGCTAGTCCCCAAAAAGACCACTGCATTGGGAAAACCAATGTCTGTAGGACCTTAAATCTAGGGGACACAATCTTGACCTTCAGGTCAATATTTGTCTCTTCTATTGAGACATATGATGGTGTCAAAGGTCATGAGACATGACCTTCAACACCCCAATTAGGTTATATTGTATTTACATGCTCTGCATACAGATTGGGCACAATTACATTTTATTCATAAAAAAGTGCCACGCCACTTTAAAGTCAGGGGTATGCAATTAGAGTAGGCAAATAACTAGAAGTCGTGGGCCACGAGACTGTGACAAGAACAATTAACAAAAGATTTCCTGGTTAACCGTTTGACAGTTTTTTGTGTGCTATAGGTCTAGACATAATACAGTACTGTATGTCCAATATGGTAACATATTCTGGCCTGCTTCATACTGCATTTATGCATTCTGAGGTTGAGAAGGAACTAAGGAAGTAGTTATTTCAGTGTGTTCTGTGCATGGGTCCCTCCCTGGTATAGAACTGTGTTTGTGAGAAGAGTATTGGAGATATGCCAGCAGGTAAGGTGAAGTGTTCATGAAGGATTGTGTTCATGTTTTTGAGGGCTGATAAGAGCACACAAGCTCTTATGGTGTGTTTGAAGTGGATGAAGATGAAAAGAAAAAAAAACACTTGAAACTGATACATAAAGTCAAAGTCAAAGTCAAAGTCGTACGATTTGTCACACACGTTACCGCAGTGAAATTTGTTCTCCGCATTTGACCCATCTCTTGGAGCGGTGAGCCACAGCCAAGGAGCGGTGAGCCGCAGCGTGCGCCGCGCTCGGGAATCATTTGATTAGTAGATTAAGGATAATTATTTCCTTGTATGGACCACATCCATTATAAACTCTGAAAGTTTGCAAATGGATGGTTTGTGATGCATGAACTGCACTCAAAAGTCATATGTTGTGCTCTTTTACACTACAGTATGTTGATGTGCCACTGAAATGTAGAGATGAACCTTTATCCAAAATACCTAGCTATGGTGAAAAATCACACCTGTGTGAAGTGAGGGGCGCTCATATTGATTAGGTGATGTAATGATGATGTGAAACAAACGGTGTCAAAACAAACATTAAATGACTGACGGACGCCTCGTGAGTCGTGAGGTTTTCATAGTAAACTTTGACCTACGGTCGCAATTACATTATTTTTTACATTGAAATATGATATGTGTTCCAGGGGCCACACGAAAGCCCTGCTGGGACCAGATTTGGCCCATGGACCACCAGTTGACTATCACTGACATACGGTAAGTGTACTGTATGTTTTGCAATAATCAAAATCTACAAATGCAAATGACACTACAGTACAGTACTGGCTACAGTGGTCCTTGAGGGTGTTCCAAGTGGTCCCCAGCTTTGATGGGAATTTGGTAACCAAATAGACCCTTATACATCATTAACTCTTGAGAATGTAAAATGAAAAGTAAAATGTGTGTAAAATGAAACCTTTCATTTTACACTCTCAAGAGTTATTTTTTTGTTTACTTAATTTACAACATGTCTACACAATTAGAGAAGGTAAAATGTAAATACAATAAAATAATGTTTCCTATGGTACCACATCAATACAGCATGGAATTGATGTGGCATCAATAAGGGCCTTTCTCTGCCCCACCCTTCTCCCATTGTATTGTGTCTAGTTTCCAAGATGGCTTCAGCACCAGGAGGGGGTGGGGCGGAGGTGAGCGGGCGGGATCGACATATGCCCTTACTGGGCTGCATTCAAGACACTTGCCTTGTGTCTGACACCTGACTTGTGTCTGAACACAGCTTTGATGGATGTGTTCTGCCCCCCCTCCCCCCATCAAACAAAATGTTTGGTCAAACCGTATGGGCTTCCATTGGAAATGCATTGGAGGGGCCATTAAACACAGACACAAGATAAACACAAGACAGGTGTCTTGAATTTGTGAATGCAGCCCAGTAAGGGCATATGTCGACCCCACCCGCTCACCTCCGCCCCACCCCCTCCTGGCGCTGCGGCCATCTTGGAAACTAAACACAATATAAACAATGGGAGACGGGTGGGGCCGAGAAAGGCCCATATTCTCTTCTTATCCAACAATAACAAAATATTCTTTAGTTTTGGGTCTGCAAGGCTATAAATCTCATCAAAATTTGATGATATTTATAGCCTCCCATTATTAATTCGGCATTTGAGCCACGGACCACCAATGGTGGTCCGTGGCTCAAATGCCGAATAAATAATGGGCCTTCAACAACATCAACACAGCCTTATCCAGGGCCAGGCCTCAGTAATCTCAAAACCTGACTGCTGATACTCCCTCCTCACTGGCCTCTCAGCGTGCTCACTTAAGCCCCTCCAAATGATCCAGAATGCCGCAGCATGCCTGGTCTTCAACCAACATTTTCACATTTCTCCCCACTTCTCCACTCTCTCCAATGGGTCCGGGTTTCTGCCCACACCGAGTAAAAACACTGCAACCAAATTTAAGGCATGATGACACGTCTAGACTCTTCTCCCTCCTGGCTCCCAAACTGACAAACAAACTCCCCATTGCAGTCAGAACTGACTCACTCCCAATCTTCTGCCGTAATCTGTGACTGCTACTTTCTTGAGGCACTACACTGTCTTTCTGCATTCTATGTATGATTACCTTGCTTACTGTAAATCACCTAAATGACTAAATTGTAATTGTTATAGCATACTCTCAAGTGCTCAGATGCAAAAACACACTGATGCACACACACCTGGACAGAATAATTTACAACTTCAAACAAACTCTTGATGTAGCCATTTTATTTCCGGGACCGTTAGCCTAACTGACATAAAAATAAAACAAACTTAAACAATATCAAAGTAACCTTAAATCAAATCAGATTGTAGCATGCTGTGAATCAACAGTGCATAAAATGAACATTTCAATGCTTTTAATGGCAAAGAATTTTACAATGATATTCCATTCCCGACTTGCTGAGATATAAACACAGGTGTCCTGGATGCAAATTCATTCAGATTAGATGTGCAATCTAACATCTTTATGACACTATTTGGATTTAATCCAGAATTGGAAGATCTAACAAACAAATAAATAAATAAACATCTGCCTGGTTTCCACCAGATGGCTACCCATGAAAAAAAATCAACAACTATGAATTGCAAATTATTTTTAATACAGTGCATTTAGAGCGACAACTGTGATAGCACAGAACTCTGTCTTATACTCTGGTTCCTTTGCACTAGATAGATGTATGGCGGCGCGTGCCAAGCCCTAAACTAAATCCCCCAGCGAATCCATTCAGCGGCATTGGTTGTCATTCCTCCAATCCATTCAAATTTGATTTGGCAAAAAGCATTTTAGTGCCAGAACTATGAGCTCCCACAGAACTATGAGCTCCCACAGTGTGCCAGAGGAGGGGGAGTAGACTGACTACATGCCCAGCACGCTGAACAAGTACCACTGGTGGAAAGTAAGTTGTCTCTGTCGGGTTGGAAATCTATTGTCCAAAACTTACTTTTCATGATTCAAATTCTAAAATAGCAAAAGTAGCAGATTGACAAGCTCAAAACACATCACTTCGCTTTCCACGTCTTGAGCTTGCGAGTCTGCTACTTTTGATGCTTTTGTGTGATGCTGCAGTATATGATCAAGTAGGCTAAGCCGTTCATTTTCCCCCCAAAAAAGAAAGAAAAAACAAAAACACTATGGAGATAAGAGGTTTCTGCCCGAGCAATGTGGGAAGTAATTTGTTAAAAATGTGTGTAGAAAGAAACTTTGGCTGGTGGTTTGGCTCCACCTCTTTTTAGTCCACTTCCTCCCGGGTGCTTCTGTGGTCATTCCTACCAACAACAACACTACATGTTTAGGGTAGTCTTGAGAGATTACTGGCCGACAGCAACGATTTGAGCTTGTTTTGAGGTTCTTTTATTTTACTGTAGTATCCATGTTTTGATCTTTATACGGCAGAGAGTGGCTCAGGTGGTAGAGAATCGGAAATTGGAAAGGTTTCAGGTTCAATCCCTGCATGGGTCCTTCTGGGTTAGGGTTGAAGTGTCAAGACACTGAAGGAAGTTGGCCTCGCATGGTTCCCTCTGCCGTATGTGTGTGTGTGTGTGTGTGTGTGTGTGTGTGTGTGTGTGTGTGTGTGTGTGTGTGTGTGTGTGTGTGTGTGTGTGTGTGTGTGTGTGTGTGTGTGTGTGTGTGTGTGTGTGCGTGCGTGCGTGCGTGCATGCGTGGTGCGTGCGTGCGTGCGTGCGTGCATGTGTGCGTGCGTGCGTGCATGCGTGTGTCTGATGTGTGAATAGGAACATTTCATGCATATTGTACACTTTTGATAAAGGCGCTATACATAAATGCACCTTTAACTATACTCCTACTCCACTACACCTCAGAGGCAAATATTGTACTTTGGCTATTTAAACTAGCAGATCTATTAGCTCACAACGTGGAACATCGCGACATGTTGTGAGCTTGTAGTTTTTTGCAATTGACATTTTTTTTAAAATATTCAATTCTGAGACCAATGCTTTGTACGTAGTATTTGGAATAGGCCTACAGGCCTGTTTGCTTTGGGTGCATGTGTTTGGTCCGTCCGACCCACTAACAGTCCTACATACATGAGTCCTACACCCTACCCAAAACCCAACCCTAAACCTAACCTCACAGTTAGTTTTTTTTCCTTTTTTTTAATCACACGATTTTGTAACCCATTTTTCACCCCTGTGTCAATTATCTAATGTGATCCTGGGCTCTACACACCCTCCGCCAACCTAGTCCCCATATATGAGAGACATGGGGAGAGCAACGGATTTGAACTCATGCTTCCTTCATGCCTGAGTGTCCAAGTTGCTCCTTGCTACACGTGACAGGGGGGATTTTCCCCGGCCGGACGTAGCGCGTGGCAGGAACACGTTATTCCAACCAGTTCCTTTGCCCTCCATCAGGCGCTCCAGCTGGCCAGGGGGAGGCAGTTTAGAGACCAGGATTACTGCATGTTTTTTGTGAGGGTACCTACCCTATGGGACACAGGGAGAACATGCAAACTCCACACAGAAAGGCCCTTTCGCCAACTCTGCCTCGGGTATGGGCACTGATGACACGGAGGAGGAAACACGCCACCAGCACCCACAGCGTCCCGAGTGGGAATCGAACCCAGGACCTTCTAGCTGTGAGGCGACAGCACTACCAACTGTGCCACCGTACCCCCCACGGGTTAGTTTTAACTAGCCACGGGTTAGTGTAACTGGCCGTGCATTTTGGGAGTGACGGTGTTGTCAGACTAATGCCACTGACGAGTACAAAACTGATTCATACTTCTCGAAGAGCAAAACCGCACACGTGACTATAAGTAGTCTAATTGGAATTACAAATCATGCTAGAAGGAGTTGTAAGAAGCCGAAGTCCCTGCAGAGCTCATAATAAGGCAGTTTGTTGAGAAGAACTCTCGATTTATGCATTAATGAGGAGATTGTCAGCTGAACAATATAAGCAATGCTAGCACGCTAACAGGCACGCAGACAGAACAACATAATGGCAACTGTCATTATGCTGCAAATGCACTACAACCCTATATTTGGCACACCGTCACAGTACACAAATCAGAAGTTAGAGATTATTACTTTTGCAACACTGTTAGCAAGAAGAATATTACTATCTTGGAAGTCGCCAAATCCACCCTTTCACTCAATCTGGCTCAACAATGTGATGTACTTCTTAAGCTTAGAAAAAATAAAATTCTCTCTCAGATGAACCTCTGAAGGCTTCACTAAGGCATGGAGACCCTTTATTACAGAATACTTCAATATTCGTACCTCCCTGGATTAGACTACTCGGTGTGACCCAAATATAGCGGACAGTGGATTTCAGAATTAACAGACAGTGCCTCTCTTACAAGTATACAATACTTTGCCTGTGATCCATGATGTGACCTTTGACCTGTTTTTTTGTTGTTTTAGTTTTTTTTTTTACCTGTTTGTGTTTATGTGATGCTTTGTGATGTTTTAAAAAATATATAAAATGGGTGACTATGTGCAAAGATGTTCTTGTCATATGTGCTGCTTAACTGTCCCCAATAAAAAACTATATATATATAAATAAAAAATGGCAACTGTCAGCGTGGCAAACCTTGTATGTAAAAAGGGAGGATACTTTTCAGTGAAATGAAGTGGAAATGTTCAGAAATAGTGAAAATTGCCGATCTACTGTACAAGCTCACAACATGTGAGCTTGCAGATCTGTTATTTCATTACTTTGATACCCTTGTCTGATGAAGTAGTAAAGCATTTAGTGATGAAAATAAAAATGGATACAGGGTTTTTGTGTGCCAGTGACGATAAGTAATGCTTGCACGCTAGCGGGCATACAGACAGACTGCAGCATTCTCTCCAGTGAGTTGCCCAGATGCTCTGTGTGTGCAAATCTACCCAAAGACATGCACATTATTACATAGCAGCTTTTAACAACGCCCCATCTGTCCTCTCCCCTTTCTGTCTCTGTCTCCTCTGTCCATCAACCACCCCCCCCCCACACACACACACACACACACATGCAACAACTCACACACACATTTTCTATAGGCTACTTGTGAGGACATCTATAAATGTTAGGACAGTAATTTTTATGAATGATTTAATAAAATAAAAAAATCTAACGCTAAAGCCTGAGTTTAATGGTGTACTGGTGTTGCGCATCATAGCTGATCTACAAGCTGTGAGCTTGTATATCAGCTCATTTGGATGTGTGACAGGTGATAGCTCAGCCAGGTTGTAGCACGGCGTGAAAAATGACTGGCCACACACCATGGTATCCCAGGGTACCACGGCGTGTGGCCAGTCATTTTTCACGCATACGCTCATGCGGCACCGTAACATCACGGTACAGTGCATGTGCAGGGTCGTACACGCTAGAATGTAAAGAATACTTTACTGCCTGAAAAAAAACCCACCATTAAACCATTGGTGACAGCACCACAAAACTATATGTATTAATCTAGCCTAAACCTTCTTTTTGGCATACAACTATATTTCTTCTCGTGAAGAAGAGGAATATGATCCTCACTGTACTTCTCAAATTCTACTATACTTTTGTGGACAGTTGGCCCTCGATCTGCCCTTACAAGTACAGTATAGACACACACGCACGCACGCACGCACGCACGCACGCACGCACGCACGCACGCACGCACGCACGCACGCACGCACGCACAAAGTAAACGTTCCACACATTCAGAGCCCCCGGCCCACCCTGTGGAACTCTTTCCCATGCAATGGAGCTTCGCCATGCTCCAACACTGGACTCTTTTAATGCTGCATTGAAAAGACACCTATTCTCCTCAAATGTATGGCATATAGTTGTTTGTTGTTTGGTTGGTTGTTTGTTGGTGGTTGTCCATTACTTTTGATGTTGGATTCATGAAAAGTGCTATATAAATTCAAGCTATTATTATAATAATTATTAAACACCTTGACTAGTACTTTTAAAAACAAATACTCATGTTCTTAAAGTACCGTAAGTAAACGTAATTGTTATGCAGGATGTCCCATTTCAAAAGTTTACAAAGAAAAAAAAGAAATCTTTTGAAAATAGCAGATCTACAAGCTCACAATGTGTCACATCATTGTGAGCTTGTAGATGGCCGAAATGTATAAGGCTGAAGTGGTTACTGTATGTTTTGTACTGTAATAATCAAAATCTACATAGTAACTATAACCACAAGTTTTCAAATACTATTATAGTGTTAATTATATTATGATGTTGAAAAACTCAAAACTGTACTTAAGTAGTTCTTGAATAAATGTCCTTAGCTGCTTTACACCACTGGTCCTGACAGCAACTGCAACCCGTGCCTTGCATCAGAGCAACCAAACTTTAGCACTTCCTCTAAATTGTCTACTTTGTATTACGTTGATAGACTGACTGATCAGCTGCTTGATGTGCTTTGGCTGCCTAGCCCTGTTCTACTTCATTATGCTGGTGTCAGTTTGGACAGACATGGAGCCAGCTGACATTTATATGATCACTCTGATTTGTTGTTCCCAGTCTGTTCCAAACAAACATAATTGACACAAGACATTAACCATCAGCAAGCATCCTTTATCATAGCTTTTGTCCTGTGCCATACATCACACGCAAACACACACACATATGCACGCACATGTGCACACGCACACACACGCACTATTTGTATTATACATTGGAGGACATCAACATTTAGGACCCCCGATTTTATGAATGCCGTTTTCCTTATTCCTAAAGCCGGAAATAGGAGATCTACAAATGTGTAGCCTACATCGGCTATTTTTGGTGCATGACTCTGTTGTACAACTGAGCCTATAAATCAGGCATAACTCAAACTTGCTTAGGCCGGGACTCCACTGCAGCCGCCGGGCGCCTGTCAGCGTCGCGCCATCGTCGACACAGGGAATGTTCCTTTTTTAATCAATGAAGGGTGCTCCACTGGCGACGTTACCCTGCACGTTGCGTTTGGACGCCGTCACCCATTCCCCGGTTCATTTTTTGACGCCGCCACAATGCAACGCGACGCAACACAGTCAGTGGAGCCCCGGGGTAAGGCCTAAGCTCCACATACCTAATACTATATAACTCTAACCACAATCGGAATATTTTCCTAATTGTAACATTATTTCCCCCCCTTTTCGCACGCACGCACGCACGCGCACACGCACACGCACACGCGCGCACACACACACACACACACACACACACACACACACACACACACACACACACACACAGCATTCTGGATAATTTGGAGGGGCTCAAGGGAGCACGCTAGAAGGCCAGTGAGGAGGGAGCACACGCATACACACGTGTCGTAAACTACAAGGTAGCCTAATATTTCATATCACGTAGCCAGCCTTTATGTGCCCTTTCTAAGTGGTGATAAAAGCAACAGATGTTGCACTGATTGGTAACCTGCCATATCCTCCCTATAGGGATAATATGGTAGCTGTCAGCTAACTATATTTAGTGCAATGTGATTTATCCCCTCTCTCTCTCCTTTCCAATTGGTCCCCATGGCGCCCCCTGGAGAGCATAGTCCTCACTTCTAAAACATTGTCTTAGTTCAGTGGTTCTAAGAGTGGGTTCCGGGGACCCCCAGGGGTCCTTGACTGGGTTTCCAGGGGTCCCCCAGCTAAATGATGAACAATTTAACCACTTTAATCAGATTTTAAATTTTGGCTATAGTTTTAAAATAGCAAAGCTCGCAACGTATCGGATTTCAACTATTTCTAAAGAATTTAGAAAATGTCCCTATAGCAACAATACATTTTTGATGGGGGGGGGGGGGGCATCTTAGGGTCCATGACATGAAAATATTTGAAAAGAATGTTTATGGTTCTCGCAGTGGGGTACCCGGGTTGTCAAGAACCCGAAAAACTATGTATATTTGGGGACCTCTAGAAGCAACAAACATTTGCTTTAAGATTGCACACATTTTTCAACAATTTTTGAATAGCCAAAGTAAAAAAATATGGTTGGGAGGGACCCCCCAGAATCCCTTGGGATCCCCAGACGCCACTTTTAGAAGCACTGTCTTATAGGCAACAGCTGCAAGTTCCGATTTCTTCCAGCAGGAACACCTGTTGTTCATGTTACTACATTGATGCACAAGTGTCTCTTGGGAATAACCCAAGAAAATAGCACCAGACTTTGTCTAAAAATGCTGAGTTTTAATTAGGATATTCTGTCTTTGTCCAGATGCTGGCTTCACAATTACAGCTTGAATAATTGCGTGTTTGAAACATATGCTACAGTATGCTATGCTGCAGTATATGCAGCAATCACATCAACACACATAGCAGGGCCAGACAATACTGTAGTACCACATAATTATAACATTTACAAACATGGGACATTGTCAAAAATGTATCATAAAAGCATCAAGAAACGGAAACCGTTGTGTGCTCAGATGGTGCAGTGGTAAAGTACCACCACTAACCAGACTGGGGCAAGGAAGCTAAATTAAGGAAAGGACACGGACACCATTAAAAAAACAATAACAATAAAAACGAAATGGTGCAATTATATACAGGTAGCTTTAGATTGTGCATTACATTCATACACCGATGACGGGAAACCATGCAAGACATCAACCTGCACATCGGGAGCAATTAGGGGTTCAGTGTCTTGCTCAAGGACACTTTGACACTAACTCTGGGGTAGCCCGGGTTCAAACTGGCAACCTTGCGGTTCCCCAGAGCCACCTCCGCCAGTGTTGCCATGTCCGCTTATTAGAAAGGATCTTGGGCTTGTTTTTATGTAAATATTGGTAGTTTGCGGTAGACACGATAGATGCCGCCTGCCGCTGTTCCGATACCTCAATAAAATGATACAGTGTGCACATCAAAAACCAAGTAATTCGTAAACAATCTTTGATATGTCTTCTTAAAATGTATTTATAGGTTATTTGTTTCACCGAACTTCCGGTGCAAGTTTACTACCCGTGAGCGTCATGGTGCATACCCGGCGTCCAGCGCACCCTTTCCTTAATTTAGCTTCCTTGGTCTGGGATTCGAATCCACCAACCATGGGGCATCCGGCTTTAACTGGTGTCCGTGGGAGGATGCCGGGTGGGGAAGGTGATATTTGTATGGGCTGAACTGGAGGCAGTGTTTTGTGGGGACAAAAGCTGTATATAGGAGGGGCTAGCACCCCTGAAAAGGACCACCAAATTAATAGGTATTTGTCCGTGGACCCCCATGTGAAAATAAGATGTGGCATGGACCCCTATAGACGAATCCACGGAGGGGTGCCCTGGACGCGGCCAAAGCTGCGATGTAACATTAAGCGCAGCTTTACACGCAGCACTGATTAGCTACACCTGGCCTACAGGGCACTGCTCCATGGATTTGTCTATACCAGATTTGCATTGTTAAAACTTTTCAAAAATATTTCAAAATGTTCACATTTTTTTCCAATGTACAGTATATAGGTTTAATGTGCTCACATTATAGTCGCTTCTTTTAGGCTTGTTTTCATAGACCTGGTTTCTCTCATAGAATATGGCAACGCTGGTGGGGTGTGGCACCTGTCAGCAGGGAGTGTTGGGCAGGAGGACTGAAGCAGAAGAAAAGAGTTTGAGTTGAAGGCAGGAAGAGAACACAAGAAAATGACAGCCAGGTAAACACTGGGAAAACACTACACTTACACTGAGAACTATCAGTAGAAAAGCAGCTGGCTGAAGCATGTATAGTCTAACTACGCTGCAAGGCTAAACAACAATCTGCCAGTGAAGTGAAGAACAGAGGTTGATGAGATGATGGCTGGCAGGTGTGTTAACTAAGGGAAATGAGACAGGTGTGTCAAATCAGGACGCCGTGGAGCCAAGCCTACGCCCATACATGTATGCGAATATGAGATTGAGTTATGATATCTTAATAGTGGAGAGACCTGCTTCAATAGACCTACATTATCATTTATGATATGATTATTGTAATACTGGAGAGACCTCTTGTTTCAAATCCAATGAACAGCAGTGGCCAATGGCCATGCCCTAAAACAGATTATGTGGAGACAGAAAGATACACATAATGGGGTCATGCTTATCGTTCCCCGTCGGGCAGAAACCTCCATATCTGAACGTTTTACTTCTTTCTTTTTTTTCATAAATTAGCACTATGTACTTGATCATACTACAGTGTCACAAACATAAAAAGTAACAGATCTACAAGCCCTGAATCTTGAAAAGTAACAGTTTGGGACATATGAGGTTTCCACCCGACAGAACACAGTATACGTATGTTACCTAACTTCCCTCACTCAGCCCTATGTTCCCCCAGTTTAATTTGTTTATTTGAGTAACCATGATGATGGTACCACAACACACAGGCCTATACATTTTTATTATACTGTATTTGTTTTGCAACGCATTAGCCAACAATAAAGCACCTTGTTTGGATATTCATTCATCTGCCAAGAAGACCTTGCGTATATATTGTTTGTGTATCCGTGCATATTATTGTGCACATAGATGTTGTACATTATTATAGGCTATTATACAGTGTACTGCTTGAGAGCTCTCTCTCTCACATCCTGTTTAATCAGGTTAATATTCAAAGTCAGCTGTGATGTGCTATAGAATGGAATGCACAGAGTATGGCAGACGGTGTTATTGTAAAGACAGTGCCAGGGAAGCGTAGACAAAGTGCTGTTATGACAGACACGCACAGCCAAGGTATACAGTAAATGCTAACCCACAGTGTAAACATGGACTCATATAACAGTGATTCATATATTACAAAGTGTATGCAGTGTTTCCTTACTTTGCTTGAGACTGAAACATCGGCGTCTCCCCGAGACAACACATTGTGAGCTTGTCGATCTATTTTCACAATTTCTTAAAAGTGGTTTAAATTATTTATTTTTTGAAAAGTTCAGATCTCTTATTTTTTTGCATCTTATGCAAAACCATATTGTGGCCTGTGCTGTGGAGCTTCAACTTTGAAATATTGTTGGGCTGCTATTTAGCCATTAGGTCATGCCCTATTTGAGACAGAATTTTTCAACACTCCCTGCATTTCAATAGGGCTTCGTACTGGTGCAGTCTTCGGGCCATAAAAAGTGATATTTAGCTCACTCGCGACAAATACAAAATGTGTATTTGTATGGGTTGTGTGTCCCCCAGGACCCCCCAATGCTCTAAATAGCACCATTGTTAAAGATGGAGTGCCACGATTTTTTCCAACCCTAAAACATGATCATCAGGTATTATTATAATATAAGGAGGAAGAACTTTTTCCAAAAAGTGTACAGTATTTGTTAAAATCATGCTTTTATGTGGACACGCCACACCAGTTCATTAAGTATGCCTGGTTTGCCATGGTGGATGGTGATGGGTGGTGATCCACCTGAACTGAAGTCGCACCCACAGCTGTAGTTGTATGATAAAGGGGGAGGGGTTAGGGGAGGGGCTGACAGTGTGATGTCACTATATTACTGTTTATTTCATTGGCCCGTTTGACTGTCAAGGGTTCAGCCTCCAGGAAGAAACCCTAAATACACCATTGCACATGAAAACGACTCCAGGGTGTCTAATGAAGTACTGTCACCTCATAGACACATGAAAAACTGGAAAAATAAAAAAAATGTGGCACACAGAATGGGAATCAAACTGGTGAGCTTCATTTTTATTGGCTTCTATTGATGTGTATCTCTACACGTCATCACGCAGCACGTTTTCGTTTTCAGGAAGTAATTAAAAAAATACTTTATGGACTTTTGATATAAAAACACACAAAAATGAGAATTTGCCCATTTTTATGGCATCTATTGTTAGGTATAGTAGCTAAAAGTGTGAATTTTTCATTTCACTACACCTTTAAAGGACCACTTCACCACTTTTCAACCTATCTTCATATAATAGGTCCTCACTAATAATCATGATAAAATGGCACGATTTTTTTCTACTCAGTCTGTGTCTCATAGGAGGGCTGTGGGCAGTTTAGAAACCGTCTTCCAGTGACATCATCATTAGGCAGATTCTTTTTTACAAAAATGTTTAGATTTTCATTATCGTGAGAACGATGGCTTCCATTTTCGCATTGCAACTTTTCAGGACTAGAAAGCCTGCAGTTTCTATTAGCTTGTATTCCCCATCGGTGATGTCACTGGAAGACGGTTTCTGAACTGCCCACATGAGACACAGACCGAGTAGAAAGAAATTGCGCCATTTTTTTCATGATTATTAGTGAGGACCTATTATATGAAGATAGGTGGAAAAGTGGTGAAGTGGTCCTTTAAAGTAACAGCCAGGATTTAGCCGTGTGTTGTTTGGCTCCTACACTGATCAAGAGGACGTCTTGACAAGCCAAATAGCCTTGAACGTTAACAACACAATTACATTACCAGACACCTGAATTATAACAAAGTTATTATGCTTTATCTTTTTTTGATCAGTTTTGGTGCTTTATGCAAGACTGTTTAGTAGCTAATGCACTTGTGTTGGGTGTCAATAGTTTTAATTGATATGAGAGTTTGGCCTGTCACAAGGCTTTCACAGCACCCTAAAAATCATAAACATTTTACACTTGAATCGATATTCTCAAAAATGTGCTGTAGCAATGGATGGATGTTTCTCCTCGGGACATGGTGCCTAAGCACTTTAATACAACATGAACATCAGATTTCATATTTCAACTACAGCATTGGTTCTCAAAGTGGGGTCCTTTGGCGCTCTCAACATTTATTCACTTTGAGAGCAAATTTTACAATTTAGGCATTTAGCAGATGTTCTTAATCCAAAGCGACTTACAGTAAGCAAGAACAAAACATGGTAATACATCGAATACATAAAAATAGTCATCAAGAAGAAAGTGCTATATGGCAAATGCTACGGGTTTGAAGAGGCAGGTTTTCAGACTACGGTGGAAGATTGGGAGTGAGCCCACAGTTCTGATTGCAATGGCAAGTGCAATCCATAGTTTTGGAGCCAGCAGGGAGAAGAGTTTTGGATGTGTGGAGCATTGTCCTGGCGTTTTTTAGTGAATGTACTTCCAGCGTCTGATCCGAGCACGCGGGAGGGGTTGGAGGGTCCGATCAGACTTGCAAGATATGGGGGTGCCATACCTTAAGGCTTTGGTTGCTTTGAAGGCCAGCATCAGAGTTTTGTACTAGTTAGGGTTAGGGTTAGTAAGTAAAAATGAAAGCTGTGATGACAAGTAGGCTATAAACTCAAGTAAAGTATAGAAGTATAACAAAGAACGTGTTCTTGTTAAAGTTTACACCACTGGTATTTCTGCATTCATTAAATGAGTGTTAATTATTTAATAACTAAAAAACATCGCTAGGATGCAACTGGGACGTATCCTCAGTGATGTATCCCAAGGTCATCGGGGTTTCGGGTCTTCCAACATCATACCCCTCACTCGGGTGACCCAGCCGGGGTGATCAAGTCCCGACTTACGTCCCAGTAGCTACCCTCGATCAGTCCCTTAGGGTAAAACCAGGGACACACAATCTGCTGCTCCAGATCTACTCTGCCGGTACTGGGCGGGCCATCCGGCGGGTACCGGGCGGGCCATCCGGCACGTGGAGGGACTAGGCACTGTGGGTTGACTCCTGGCCGGGCACCTCCTACGTCTCACCAGGTCCTCTCCTGCTCTCACCAGGGTCACCTGCAGGACCTGTGCGTTGCACCAGATTCCCAGCACCAGACACTTCATTCGGGAGTGGTGGATTCCACAGGCTCCACCGGCAAGGCGACAATTTAATAAAATTACTGTAACTTCTCCCAGAACGTGTTTTCAGTTATAAATATAAATATATTAAGTATGGTTTTGCTCATGTAAGTTCATGCATATTTGTCTCCACCAGGCCGAAGGCATGGGGAGAGAGTATGTTTTGCACTCCGTCCGTGTGTCCGTTTGTGTGTGTGTGTGTCCGTCCGTCTGTTACCAGCTAATCTCCGGCACCGTTAACCCGGTCGATGCCAAACTTTGCGCACACACTCCCTGGATGCCAACGATGAACCTCTGCCCCACATTTTCCAGAACGGCCTGTTATAGCGCCACCATGAGGCAGCTTTTCACATTTTTACCTAAAACTGCACCGATCTGCGTGAAACGTTGCATGCACACTCCCTAGAGGCCACGGACAAACCGTTGACCTGCATTTTCCGCATCTGCCTTTTATAGCGCCACCAGGAGGCCGACTTTTGTAAAACACATTTTTTGATATTACTCCTCCAGATTCTGTCCAAAAATCTCACAAATCGTTACACACTATCTCTATGGTCATGTGCTCAAGTCGGATCTGTCCGATATTTCAGATTCCATCCTAATTGGCTATAATTAGCTTTCACAGTTTGCAAGATTGCCCCGTTTTGAACAAAAGCCTCAAATCATGAACGCAGCATGCAATTTACGTGAAATCTTTCACACATTTTCTTACTAGGCTGAGGAATATATCCCACCCTTTTCACATTGGCCTGTTATAGCGCCACCAACAGGTTGATTTTTGCAAAACACATTTTTGGAACAAAATGCCTCAAAAACATGTTTAAATAATCCTAAACATTTTGCCAAATATCTCACACAGTCCTATCCTCCTGGTGGAGACCTGTGCCCAGAAGGGCACTTTTTCTAGTTTGGGTTAATTTCATGATGGATAAATAGTATTAAAAGCAACAATACAAATGTTAAAAGGTTATTTCTCAAGGTAAAAATGCACCCTTTGGAAGGGAGTCACATGATCAGAGTGTCACGTCACTCATGGGGCGTCACCTATCAGTAAGGGTCAGAGGTTGAACTGAGTTCCTGGAGAGAAGTTGCATTTTTATGGGCACGTCAGAGAGAGATGATATTTATTAATCTGCACATGGTTCAAAGGCGCACACGGTACATTATATTCTTTATTGTGTTCTTTTGAGTGTAATGTGTTTGTTGTGAATTGCCTAATGTTGCTGTAATGTAGAATTGCATGTTAGACGCACATGTGTAGACTCAATAACTAGAGGACTCTGCTTCCTATGTATATGGACTCAAAAAAACAAACAAAATGTCTTTGTTTCTTTATTATACTTTTCACGGTGTCTTGTGAAAGTCGCATGTCAAATAAAACCAATATCAGACATCTGTATGATGCGTGGACATTCTTGAACCTGTACAGCTACAATGCCCTATTCTGAAGAAAGGAGGCTATAGAAAGTCAGCCACTGTACTGGCTCTAGTTCAGCCACACGAGAAGGAGCAATAACAGGTCTGTGATGCCCTTAGATGTCCGGGGCTGCACGCACGCCACACTGAGCGGATCAGTGTTACCAGTGCCACAGACACGTTTGTATGTGTACGGACACATTGATGACCCAGCGACATATGTTGTGCCATGGGATATCCTCATAAGATTTCAGTTTTCCCAATTGTTCTTATTTTTTTTAGATTGATAGAAAATAGCCGATCTACAAGCTAGATCAGCTATATTCTAATACTTGGTGTATATGGATTAAAGCGATTAAACTGGAGGTCCCTGGACCTCACTTTGAGAACCACAGGGTTAGACCAACTCCTTGACTTATTTATCGTCAGTTAATTTCCATCACATTCCCATTGTAATACTATATTGGAGAGGTCTTTTAACCTATATTGTGTGAAGGAAATTGTAGTGTTGAAAAAAGCCTATTTGTAAAGTTCATTCCTATTTGACCTCTGCAAGAGAAAACAGAATGTCACAGTAAATGAAACTGCCTTTTCATTCACTCTCTCCCTCCAATGCCTTGAGTATATGTTACAGTGTAATCGAGAAACCAGTGAAATCGAGAAAAACGGAACGGGGGATGCCCGTTTTTTCCGGTGCCAGAGGCATTTAAAAAAAATGTTCAACCCCCCCCAAAAAACGTGTTTGAATAATGCCATGAATTAGAAAAGAAGAAAAGGTTTAAGAAGTAGTGAAAACAGCCGACAGCCACTAGTTAGGGTCTTGAGCTAAAAGGTTTGAGAACCAGTGGTGTAAAAAATCTACAAGCTCACAAGCTTAAAGTATGTTTTGTAATAACAAAGAAAATGTATACAGTTTTTAATAATTGTAGTAATACAATATGTTCCACTGGCGAAGTGGTAAAGTAGAAGCATATAGCATAAAGTAAGGGGGAAAAAAGCCTCAAAATTGTACAGTACTTGACCAGCACAGTGGCCTTGTGGTTAGAATGTAGTATAGTATAGGCCTACTTGAGTACATGTACTTAGTTACTTTCCATCACTGTGCAGCAGTTGACGTCTTGACACCAAGCAGGCTGTACTTTGATATAACACAATACAGACAGTTGACAAATTGAAAACCCTGAATTAATGTGTTGAGAAACATATGGACTGCATCTGCTTGCATATAGGCTAGTGCAGGGGTTCTCAACATTTTTGGCTGGGGACCCCCGGAAATGCTTTGGCCATGTCTCGCGACCCCCGCCCTGTCCCCCCTCCCCACCCCCAATACAAACTGACTGCAAAAATAACCTTAATAATAGAGAAAATATATCATAAATGAATACTGAAACCAGATATAATCATTAAGGAAATGTAACTATGCATGTACTATGTGTACTATGTAAACTCCCGAGGGGTCGCGACCCCTCGGGAGTTCGCCAATAATTTGGCGAACTCCCGAGGGGTCGCGACCCACGGGTTGAGAACCCCTGGGCTAGTGTATGATGCATGAAGTCATTAGCATCTTTTCAAGCTTTCTGACAAAATAGACATGGTCGAATGAGGAGACCGAAGCCCTGTGCGAAATGAGGACGAGTACATTAATCAATTGCTTAAGGAAACACATAAAAACACTGCAGTGTAGCCTACACAATATTCTGTCTGTCTGTCTGTGCGTGCCATAAACATGGAGTGCTGTCACTGTGTGGGAAGTAGGGACTTTGTCTGTCTGTGCTCAGTGCCTCAGCGCTGTGCCTCTATGCCCAAAGGAACAGTGCGTGCGGAGGGAGAGAGAGAGAGAGAGAGAGAGAGAGGGTAGAGAGAGAGAGAGAGAGAGGTCCAGTCCCCGACGGCACGACAAATGCACGTTATGAGTATAATTTTAACACCATAGATTTCACTGTGTAGGCTATAGTTTATGAATTGACACATTGATAAGGTCCCTGCTGCGTTTCCAATTGCTGCGGTTATACAGCAGGTTATGAAGGCAAACCGCAGCAAATTAAATATGCAAGAATCCCAACTTCTCCGCCCATTCGCATCGAGTCTACCGAAGTATTAGGTGGGAATGTGACCTAAATGTCTCAATAGAAGATGAGGGAGACAAAATACAACCACCTCAATTGCATAAGTTATATTGAAACATAACATACTCTACCATACAGATTGTATACATAAATTAGGCTATATTATACAACAGGTCGTTTCGAGGAAGCAATCTGATTGGTTGAAACAGCCTTCTAGCCGTGGTTCAAACGAGCACCACTCCACACCTAATCAACACAAATAATTCAGCTGCTCTGTTTTCCCAGAGCGCAGCAAACTCAGTGGCTAGGCTAGCTAGTTTCTTGGGACATTTGTGGTCGTAGTGACTACATCTGTCATTAAAAAAATATGTTTTTTCAGCGATGTCTTAGTTTTAAGGGTAACTGTTGTATAATTGCAATATTACACTCGAGGGGGTGGTTTAACATCATAAATGCACTTCTGCGATGCTGCAGGAACGAGCCCGCAGGGCGAGTTCCGAAAGGTTCATTCAAGGTTCAAGGTTGTCTTTATTTGTCTCCCTTGGGAGAAATTTGTCTTGGAGACAGTCACAGCTGCATACAAATAACATACACGTTCACATAAGAAAAACACCATGAAACATACAAAATAGAGATATTGCACACATTTCCTTGATAAAGTGCAGTTTAGTCAATAAAGTGCATTCGTCAATCTCTGATTGAGAATTTTGATTGACAGGGGAACAAATGAGTGTTTAAATCTATTATACATATACCGTGGAGTTCTATATCTCCTACCGGATGGCATTAGCTCGTACTCTTGGTACAACACATGCAAAGGGTCGGATACAATATTCCGAGCTTGTCTCAACACTGCTTGTTCAAAGATGGCCTGGGGAGTGATGGGGGGGGGGGGGGTGTACATGCCCATGATCTTACCAGCCATATTTGCTAGCCTACTTATTTGAGATTTGTACTTCACAGTTACGCCAGGGCTCTACCGGGCGCGTCGCGTCACGCGTGCGTGCGTCAAAAAACGAACCGGGGAAAGTCACACAACGCAACGCGGGCAGTGGAGCCACCCTTCATTGATTAAAAAGGGAACATTCCCTGACGGTGACGGAGACGCAACGCTGACGCGCCCAGTGGAGCCCCAGTGTTAAGATTGACTCTATACTAGCTCTGTAAAAGGTCAACATAATATTTACACTGACTCCGAAGAGCCTGATGTTAAACCACCCCCTCTCGTGTAATATTGCTTAATTGTAACATAGGCTACTCTGCCATACAAGATTCAAATGTATTCATTAAAAAAGTTACATAGTGCCGCTTAAGTAAAAAAACAAAAAAAAGGAATACTTGTTCCACCAACTGCTCCTCCGTCTGTCTCAGTGTGTCTGCCTCCGCTGTGCTCAGTCAAACCAGAAGGCATCACCAGTCCTCCACACACCACAGGCACTTTACACAAAACCAAAGAAATCCATCCTGCTCGCTGTGCTAGCACTGCTACGCTCGCCGATTTCCACAGGGATTTGCAAGTCAAATTAATTTCACAAAAATGAATTCCTTTTTCCCCTTTCTTTTTTTATGGGTGGATGTGTCGATGCCGTGTCATGAGATTATAAAATAACTGCGTTTGTCTCAGCAGGTTTCGGTTTCTCCTCTTATCTACAAAGTAAAGTCATGTACAGACTTAAGATTTCTCAAAGAATAACTTTGGTTCAAAAGGAAAGTGCACATGACCAGAGGGACCCCACAACAAACATTCTCGCTTGATTCTTTTGAACTGTTATAATGTAACAAGGAAGTCGGGCACAGCATGCACAAAATGATTTTGAACAAAGGAATGTTAACCAGATATTGGCGCTGTCAGGCAGAAACCTTGTACTATCTCTATGTTCCATCTGTTTATGTTTTTCAGCGGTGCAAGTGCTCCAATGACTAACTTTGTGTGTCTGTGGGTGGGTCTGTATGTATGAGAGTGTCTATCTGTATGAGCACGAGGCCTATGTATATATGAGTACAAGGCCTCAACACCTGCAAATACCGCTGGGCCTAAGTGTTGCTGTTGAGACAGTACAGTAAGAGTAGCCTACAGTACAGAGTACAGTACTGTTTCTTTGCATGAGCACGAGGCCTCAACAGCTGCAATACCGCTGGACCTAAGTGTTGCTGTTGAGCTTCACACTGAGCACTGTAAGAGTGCAGTACGAGTGTCGAGTACAGCACAGTATGAGTACATACAGTACTTGTACAGTGTACAGTACAGTACAGTACAGTACAGTGCAGTACAGTACAGTACAGTACAGTACAGTAGGAGGCATACATACTTGGTACAGACAGTACACTATAATATACAGTACAGTATGAGTGCATACTCGCACAGTACAGTACAAGTACATACTTGTACAGTACAGAGTACAGTACAGTACGAGTACATACTCATACAGTATAGTATGCGTACAGTACGAGTACATTATGTGTACATACTCGTACAGTACAAGTACAAACTCATACTGTACAGTACGAGTACAGTATGAGTACAGTACAGCAGGAGTACAGTAAGAGTACAGTATCATACTGTCAGTAAAAGTACATACTCGTACAGTACGAGTACAGTAGGAGTACATACTCAAACAAGAGCAGCTTGTGAGCTTGTAGATCTGCTATTTTCACAACTTTTAGCTTGGCACTCTTTTATAATGAAGTAGGGCATTACAAAAAAGTTACATAGAATACAAAGTTGAAATATGGAGATATGAGGTGTCAGCGACAGCGACAATACGATTCACATCATTTGCATACTCCTCAAACCATTCAGTGACCCCTCGTGCCCTGTGGATGGCGACATTGTCACCCTGGATGAGATCACTCCTACTAGTATACAACAAAAATGTGGACTGCTCTACCACCAGCCATCAAAAAGTGCAACTTCCTAGTCCCTACCCTCCTTCAAAACCGCGATAAAAGATGACCCCGCAATTTACAACTAGCTTGCCAAAATAAATGACCCCAACTGTTTTTCTGTAAATATACCTTTACTGCTCCTAGTATTGAATGCTCTCTTGTATAGTATTGTGTTGTATGTCTTTACGAATTTAATACACAGAACCACAAACACAAATTCAAAAACAGCAAAAGTAGCAGATAAACAAGCTCAATATCTGCTTTTTTATGCTTTTGTGTGACGCTGTATGATTGATGATGATGAAGTAGGGTGCTAATTTAAGAAGAAACACAAAAAGTTAGAATATGAAGATAAGAGGTTTCTGCTCGACGGCAACCATATGGTGGACAGGGACAGAGAGAAAAAGGTCTCTGGGAATCGCAACTCTGACTGACTGGGCATGGTGGCCGAAAGCTCATCCAGAACCTCACTGGTTCGTGCAGTATGAGCCTCTCGACAGTGTGTGTGAATCTTAATCAGCTGACCCTCTTCAGTAGGAGTTCATGTTGAAGCACCTCCTCCTCATCAGTGGTTGATTGTCTTTGGCTTCTGTCCTCATATGACACAAATTCCAAAGTTCTGAGTTATAAAACGACTGAATGCATGGTCACATGGTCAGAGACCACATGCAATAGGCTTCACAGAGCAGCAGTCGAAAAGCTCTGCTCTAAGGAAACAAGTGGACCTGAACCTCATAAAATCCCCCCAGAGTCACTGGACCCCATCACTGTATTACAGGAGCCTCAGCATAGCAGAGCAAAACTAAATAAAAACATACTCTCCCCATGTCTTCAGCCTGGTGGAGACAATAACCTGTGATGCAATGGATCCAATGTTTACTGTATTATTTAGTCTTGTTTATTATGTTCTTGTTAATATAATTGGAGGGAGGCGGGCACATAGGTTGGTGAACCAATAGGGAGTTGGTGTCGGTTTCAGCACTAGTTTGAATCCGCCCCTCTATGCCTTGAAAAGCTTGGGTACTTTCAGGCTAGGGCACCGGGCGCCAACTCAGCGTATGAGTAGCATAGCATGCAGGGTGTGGTTAAGTACTAGGCGCTGATGGTAGCTGTGACGCTCCACCTCAGCATTTTGCAGTGTCTAACACACTGCAAAACAGGGATAGACTCCCATGATACAGACAACAAGCCTCTCCAACTTAGTTTTATTTATTAACACGCACGCACACACACACACTACTTTCACATCCACTTAATTAAAAAAAAAATCTAATTGATATACTTTTAATACCAGTAAGACGCCTGAGGGCGAGAAGCACGTGCATGCATCCGCCTGGGTGACAGCAGACTGCTGGGCGAGCACTGGCACTTTGGAATGGGGGGGTCAGATCAACATATCCGTCTGGGTGACAGCAGACTGCTGGGCAAGTGCTGGCGCTTTGGCATGGGAGGTCAGATCAACATATGGAATGAATTCTGTACTGGCAATATATGGAGCGTGTCTTGAGTGTACAGGGTTTGATGAGGTCAGATCAACATATGGAATGTCAGAACAGGTCAGCTCCACATATGGAGATCTAAGGGTTTGAGGTGAGATGTAGAGTTGCTGGCCAATATTGATGACATCAGGGATCTCCATATATGGGCTTAATATTGATGACATCACGTGATGACATTGTGATGACCATATATGGGGCGTGACCAAACAACTGACGGGAATTGCACGATTTCATAGTAAATGCAACATGTGGTCGCAATAATATACTCAAGTACAGTACTTGTACTGTAAATGTACTTAGTAGTGCTTGATGTTGTGGTTTTCAGCGAGCCCAGTGGAAGGCAGAGAGGCGAAGCAGAGAGCTTGTTAAAAGATGCATTAACTGCTGTGTTCCTGTGTTCCATGGAAGCTGAACATGTCTGCATCATGCTGTGGACAGAGGGCTCATTCACTGCATCACTGCTGGAAGCGAACCATACAAACAGTCTATAACCCGTTCAATCCGGGATAGTAGCAGCTACTGTATGTCACTTTTTGTATTGTCATTGTTGTCGTTATTATTTCATGTGAATATTTTGAACTCAAATCTTTGCTTCTGGGGGGTCCCTGGAACTAAATAATTTTGAGATGGAGGTCCACAGGCAAATACATATCATTTTGGGGTTGGTTTTTTATCTATTTAAGACATTTGTATAATTGCCCTCAGGTCATAATGGGTTAAAGAGATAGTGGGAGTAATTGTCTCTACACAGGGGAGTGATCACGTGACACTGGCTGCAAGTATGACAAAATAATGACTTAAAGGTGGTGTGATATTTTTGATGAAAACAAACATACTTGTTCTATATTCTGCTGCTAATCATTGCTATAGTATAGACTCTATACTCGAGTATGCCACTGCTCTATACTATAGAGCAGTGGTTCTCAACCTTTTCAGGCCGTTACCCCCCAAACAAAATCATATTTCCCTGAAAAGCACTCGGAATTGTAGGAGTTGAGACTTTTTGTTTGACTCGGTTCCACAGATAAATATTGTGAAAATAGCGGATCTACAAGCTCACAATATACAAGTGTTGCAAGGCATTGTCTTGCAAGTCTTTATTGTATCGCTTTATTTAAAGGATAACATGTCAATGCCCTCCCAGGAGGGAGGGGACTCATCACAGGCTGAGGTAGAAGTTGTAGCGCTCAGTGTGTACTCACCCAATAAGTAATTGCTGTGGCTTGGAGTCAGATATTGTCCTGTAGTATCTCAATTGACCAGTGTCATTAATTACACCCCTGTTAATCGTGTTCGTTCCCCATACTGCACGTATGTGCTCACTGGAGGAAGTGGAGAGAATGTGGTCCTTATGAATCATGTGGAAAGTGGAAATATCACACGTTTTCTGCCACAAGCCCACAACTGTCAAGTGGATATGAATTTAGATGACAAGAGCTGACTCCCAAGTCACAGCAATGAATTATTGGGTGAGTAAGTGCACGAGCAGTGCTACAACTTTTAATGCTGTGCGAGCATGAATCCCCTCCCTGGGGGTGCATGGACGTGCTCTATGGTATATCGTTGCTGTCAGGGAGAAACCTCTTATCTCATCTTCATTCTAATGCTACTGCGGAACAATATCACCACATTATCTCCATTTTTTTACTTTGTTTTTTTTTTGTAAATTAACGCCCTACTTGATCATATTACAGCATCACACAAAAGTATCAAAAATAGAACATCTGCATGCTTGAAACAATGCATTTTGAGCTTGTCGATCTGTTTTTTTCCCTTTTTATGCTGAAAAGTCATAAGACTCAATGGGCAGTATTATGCATGTCTTAAGTACCAGGTCTTATTACTTAACTTAAGACCTGGAGGCGTGGTCAATGCTGTTTGGCCACTCAGAATAGCCAAATGGCATTGATCACGCCTCCAGTTAAGTAATAAGACCTGGTACTTAAGACACGCATAATACTGCCCTAAATGTCCAAAACTCATATTATGAGGTTTCCACCCGACATACATGAAATGTATACAACATCACAGCCATTTAGGGCAAGGGAGACCCCTGTCACTGAACAAACACTCTATAGAAATGATTTATCACAATATATATTTTAATAACTGAACCAACATCTGTAAATGTTTGACCACTAAACAAACACACTTTGTAGCCAAGATAGATTTACTTTAAGGTCTGGGAGAAACTTTAAAGAGACAATAAATCAAAGTCTTTCAATAGACTGGATTTACTCTACATGTGTTTTTATTAATAAAAACAATGGTGTTGACCTGTACCACAGGTCCAGTGACACACCTTTGATTTAACGATAGACCTTGAGCAGGAGAGCATCTAAACCACGCAAGTAATGTGAACCCTTACTTATTATCCTTATTATCTAGTTTGGCCAAGTCAAAATAAGCTTAACATTCAGTGGAAATTAGACTTCTACAAGCTAATAACAGATTAAGCATAGACCCCTGGGGGACACTTGTGAAACATGTATAATATATAGGATTTGTTGGTTAACTGGGTTTAAAGGGATAGTTCAAGTTCACCCCCAAAAAATACATTTTTTCTATCGATTAATCACCCTATGGAGCCTTGAATTCATCGATATTGTATTTGTTTTTGTAGCATTCCTAAGCCAATAATTTGATGACCAGCAGCGGTTGGCAGTGGTTCTCCATAGGGAACCACTGCTGGTCATCAAATGTGCAAAATAATTGAGAGTTTTGTCACTCTCCGAGTTGAATCAAATTCACAATAGTTGTAAACAATTGGTTAAAATCAAATCAGTCTTAGGGATGAAATCTGCTCTTACGCTGTAATTTGTTGCATTTGGTCTCCTGATTGACTGAACCACATTACGGTTTGTATCGTTTGCTCTAAATGTCTGAGAGCTGCAGTGAAGATTGAAGTGAAGGTTCACACAATTCCTTGTTCTTCCAGAGGGACGGCTGAGGGATCCAACCCACACTGCTTCATCTGGACAGCCATGTCAAACAGGTAGTCGTAGCACTCACACCTGCAACACACAGCAGTGGTTGAAACAAGTAGCCATAGCAGTGTTGCCATGTCCTCTTATTATGAGCGACTTTGGGCTTCTGTAAAATTGCTTGTAAATATTGGTAGTTGCGGGTTGAGGTTTTTTGGAGCATGTTTCTAAAGTTGCTTATTTGGGCTTACTTCCATTTTTTGTATTATTATTATTATTAAAACCAGTGGTGCTGGACTTTCAAATTAATATGTATTTGTGCCTAACCCCCATCTGAAAATATTTTGCCAGGTATCAGATTCACAGCAGATATACAAGCGGTAGGAGACTCAATGGACTCTTCGAGTCTTCACCAATCCAATTATTGGCTTAGGTATGTGACAAAAAAAAAGATCTCCATGAATTCAAGGCTCCAAGGGGTGAGTAATCGAAAAAAAGACATTAAATGTATTTTTTCGATTACTCACCCCATGGACAGTGACTTTTAAAGGAGAGTTTTGCACAAGCTGTTTTCTTACCGTATATGAAGACCATCCATTCGTCATTGAAAAAAAGAAAAAAAACATGCTGAGCGTTCCATACCAAATTAGCAGATTTACCGTCCGGGTGGATCAACCGCTAGAACTCTTATTCAATCGCGCAATTTGTTTTAGTTTTTGTTTACATCTGTTCTAGATGATATGACAGGTTAGTCCATGCATATCAGTCCATCCTTTTTTTGAGTGGTGTAAACCACTCCTACAACTGGCTTTTGTGTGCATAAAAAAATGACCATGGTTGCTATGTTCAAAATAATTTCTGACGTAATTAAATCACACCCGGGTGAACTGGATGACCGTAGCAACCGTGGTCATTTTCTCTGCACAAAAAAAGCCAGTTGTGAAATCACATCCGGGTGTGATTTCATTACGTCAGACATTACGTCAGACCACAGCTGATCATGCTATATAAAACCTTACACCACTCAGTTCACACGGGTGTGATTTTTTAAATCACACGCATAAGACATTCCTAATCTTGGTGTATTTTTGCAGGCGAGGAAACTGGAAAGCTTTAACTCCGGGAGGCTAGTGCAGCCGTCTGGGCACCTAGGCTGGTAATCCAGCCTGACAGCATGTCGCAGGTTCGCGTGCCGATCCGACGACCTTTGCTCCGTGTCACCCCCCATCTCTCTCCCCATTTCAGATTACTGTTCATCTATCTAACAATAGAGGCAGAAAAAGCCCCCAAAAATATCTTAAAAAAAATAAAAAGTACCATCTGCCCTATTTTAGGGCAAATGTTAGGTGACAAGCATCACAACGAATCATCTGCTATTTTCAGCAATTGGTGTGTAGGGAGTAAAAATAAAGAGCGGACATAGTAGAAGGCCCTACTGGGAACCCCCCACCACCACTTTGGACCCCATTTAGGTGACACTCCTAATTCAGGGGATCAATGGAACGGAGAAGAAAGATGAATGCTCACATGGCCTTGGCTTTCTGCCACGACTCGCCCCACACATAGACCCCGTGTCGACGCACCAGAACCGCATAGGATTCTGGGTACTGCTCCATGGCCTGCGCCATGCGCTCCTTCAGGTCGCGCTCCTCCGGTGTGTTCTCAATGATGGGGACTACCAGCGTGTCATCGTACCTAAAACAAAGTGAGTTAACCCATCAAGAGGCTGATTCTACAAATGTCTTCTAAGCCAGTAGTTCTCGAACTTTTAAGTGCCAGGGGCCCCCAAATTGGTATGTATTTGGCCACGGACCGCCATCTGAAAATGTTTCGTGCCAGGGACCCCCAGAAGAGAAGATTTATGTTAAAAATATGTTTTTTAAAACATTTCAAAAGGTTGTGAAAATACCTTATTTACAAGCTCATAACACGTTGCATGAACTTTATTTTCTCGACTCATGAGATCCAATGTAACAAGGGTTTTCCGAGGTAAAAAATATTAGGAAAGATTTGGACACAACACACAGAACAAGTCAAATGCTGACATATCAGCCAAACGGATACATCTGGCCAGGCTTCTAATGTAAACACAGCATTTGTTTTTTGTATTAATTAACTGTAAGCAGGTTGACAGTCACATACCTGTAGTTGGAGCCAGAGGTACCTTTACGGATCCCCTTGATCATCTCCTGGTGAGTGATGCTGAACTCCCTCCCTGGGTACAGCAGTGTGGCCATGACCGCAGCCTTGGAGTGGGTGTGGATCACTGCCCCAGCACCTGTACCACAGATATTTAATTATTAAAGATAATCCAAAGATAATTGGAGCCACTAGAGGCAAAATGGTAAAATCCTACTAATGGTCTCCCAAGTGGGTGCCGTCTGATCTCACAAACGTGCAATGTTTACTGGTGCTAGTGCTAGATTCCGCAAGAGTGTGTTGCTGGAACAGAGAAAGGTCAATAATAAATGTAGATTTTCACCTGATTTGTCTCTCTGAAAAAAGCTAATTTACTGTATCTTGTGAAGATTGTGTGGTTTCAGAAGCTTTGTTCACGTTCTCTCTCTAACAAGTCCTTTTACTGTTGTATATTGTATATATTATTAGTATATGAATGCTCATATATATATATATCCATCCATCCATCCATCTTCAACCGCTTATCCGTAGTCGGGTCGCGGGGGCAACAGCTCCACCAGAGTGTTCCAGACTTCCCTCTCCAGAGCAACATTAGTGACTTCCTCCTGGGGGATCCCGAGACGTTCCAAGGCCAGTGAGTCGATGTGTTTCCTCCAACTATGCCTTGGTCTGCCCCGAGGTCTCCTCCCAGTGAGACGTGCCTCAAGGACCTCCCTAGGGAGACGCCCGAGAGGCATCCTAACCAGATGCCCGAACCACCTAAGCTGGCTCATTTCCAGGCGAAGAAGCAGCGACTCTATTCCGAGTCTCTCTCGTGTGACTGAACTTCTCACACTATCTCTAAGGGAGATGCCAGCCACCATGTGTTAATTATTAAGGCCAGACGGGGCCTCGAGCCAGCTCAGTTAGGGCTCAGTTAGGACTCAGGTAGGGCTCTAGTTTTCGCCGGCTGCCAGGCGCGGCTGCACTAATAACTATGGGGTGGGCACGTCTAGAGTTTGAATGGACAGGTATCAGTAAAAAGGGAGACATCGAAGAGGAAGTACGGGTGGGGGAGGATCAACATATGGAATGTCAGACCACCTAAGCTGGCTCCTTTCCAGGCGAAGAAGCAGCGACTGTACTCTCATTGGCTGTACTTTCATTGGCTCATAAAACCTTAATTTTTTCACTTGTACAATGTAGGCTACTCCAATTTTTTTAGTACATTTTGACATTTAGCATTTTGATCAAAGATCCCAGGAGGAGACAGATTTGAACAGTTTTTGATATATTTCAAAATGGTGGGTGATCTAAAGGTCAGAGGTCAAAAGTCAGAACACAAATATTCAGCATGAGGAGACGCATGTGTATCGAAGTTTTATTGCTGGCGGTCAAACGGTT
This sequence comes from Electrona antarctica, assembly GCF_951216825.1. Lineage (NCBI taxonomy): Eukaryota > Metazoa > Chordata > Actinopteri > Myctophiformes > Myctophidae > Electrona > Electrona antarctica. Next base: position 43,527,281 of record NC_136808.1, on the reverse strand, counting down.
CATGAGCTATGCCAACAATTGCATTTTTTTATTGAGTACTATAGCGGACACCCTTTGGTCAATGGTCGTGGGCTTGGTGTCCTCATCGTTTGGCATAGCCCTCTACCATTATTGCCAAGTTTTGTGAAAACCGACTGCATGGTTAAGAAGACCGCTAAAAGGAGAGGTGTTGCAGAGGTTGTGCAGAGGTTATCAATGTGTCCGTACATGGACATGGACAAATGTGTCTGTGGCAAGACTTGGCCACGTCCGTGGCAAATTCTTATTTTGATCATAAACCGCACAAATGCATGCAACTAGTTGCAGCTCCTTGCAACAAAACACTTTTAAGGTCAACCGCACCAATGCAACTGCCATTGGGGATATGCAAACAGTTGCATGGCAAATCATTGGTGCGGATTGGGTTTAAGACCCAGTTACTGAGTGTCCGTCTACATGGTTTCTTCAGAATATGCACATTAATAGCAGTAGCAATTTTGTTGTGACCTTTCCTGCTGAAGCGTTGTGATCAATACGGATACCCACAGATACCCATCGCATTATTCAAGTGCATAAAATATGGAATCTTGGGATACATATTCCTCCCGATCTGAATTGCCAGTGAAAGGCCGATTTGGCTGATCTGCGTTTGTACAGGTACCAAGCCGTCTTTTCCCCCCAGGTAGCAGCAGCAGTGATCCATGCACATTGAGTGGCAGAGTTTAAAATGGAGTTAACAGGTGTGATGTGTTGCCACAACACCAGCACACTTCTTTCATCTCATCCACCTGTCTTTCCCCTGTTGCTGCAGTTCACACAGAAACTCAAGTCTCCTAAAACACAAGACATCATCCAGCCCGGTGACGGAGACGCTGACGCGCCCGGTGGAGCCCCAGTGTAATAATTCTTGCTGATCTACATACAGCAAACCAGTTGAAGAAATTTTAAATTGAGTAGGCCTACTCACTAAAGTGCTGTATGTTATAATTTGAGATATTATTATTGAGGCTTTATCCTTTGCTTTCATGAAATACCCAAGTTCAGTGGGAAGTTATGGAAGATGCTTCGGAACAGTATATTGTTTGTTTCATCCATACTAATACCATTTAATCTTGTAAAGTCAGTTAATCCATGATGGCAGAAAGGCGCTGGCAGCAAAATAATAAAATAAAAGTTCAGCCTTTGTAGATCTGCTATTTTGTCAGTGCGAGAAACAAAGCACAACCAAGTATAAATCAGACTTGACACATCCATTGTCAAATGTAGGTTACTGGGGTTTAAAATAATACAAAATCAACTCTTGTCATACAGGTTACGCAAGGTTGACACGCTCTGTGCACTTGACCTGGCCTGAATGCATCACAAGGCTGTGACACATCTGTTGTTGGTAGTGACATCATCCATAAATCAACTCCCATTACCAAGGTGGGTTAACCCCTTGAACCCTATTATGTCATTCAGTGAAAACAGCTTCATCTACAAGATCACAATACAAATGAAATAGATCTATGTTTGGCTACGAGATTTGGTGTACAAGAAAACAAGGGCTGTTGCCTCTTACGTCTCGCCACCCAAAAGTAATGGGATTTCACATTATTGGGACAGCTACCGTATAATTTGTAATTCATATTTCATAATGCAATCTCAGTCAATATCCTAAAAAGATATTGCATTGTTGATACAAAACTTCTTGCCCCCCTTTGGATTCATTTCACACCATAGAACATTATATTGCATTTCTCAATGTAAATCTGTTAATTAGGCAACAAATCTATGAATGCACCATGTCTCTCTCTGTGTGTACGGTTGTAATCCACATAACTAGAGAACCGTTCGCCCCATCGACTTCAAATTTGACACACTCGTTCCGCACAACCACAGGGAGTGCAGTGCCCGGTGTCGAGTCGGTCGGACCCACGGTTGTCCAGTACCGCCACAAAAGGCCTCTGCCCGGGCTCTGGACAGGGCCATTGCCCAGGCTCCACATGTAGCTGGCCTGTTCTGACATCACAACACTCCATATTTGGCTATGCCTGACACAGAACTCCGTATATGAATATAGGGACAGAGAGACAGATACATAAATCTCCATATATGGGCATAAAAGGGACACAGCAAGATGGGTGGAACGGGTACTCTATTGAATAGCCAGGTGGGACATGGATCTCCAACTTCCATCGTTACTTTATTTGTTATGTCATGTACAATTGTACATTCCAAATAAGCAATTATTAACCACGTTCTGGTGTCATAATGTTTATAATGCGTGTATACATTGCTTCTGTGTTTCCCGGAAGTAAAAAACAGCCAGAGCCAATCACAGACACCTGCGTCATACGGCATTAGCCAATCTCAGGCCGGCACTCAACATTACAGGCCAACAAAGCGAAGAAGAAAATGCGCAAATGGTTCTGATTTCTCCAAAACCAACGAAGAAGAAACCGTAATGTTTTCGATAAAATCCATTCATTTAACACCATAACATGGTTCAAATTTGTTTATTTGGAATGTACATTACATGATAAATAAGGTAATAAAGCGATTCATGTCGATAAGTAATTTGAAATTACAGGATTACTAATATGGCTTCAGAACATTTTAGATGGAAAAAAAATGGAAAAAGAAAACAGGTTTTTCTCCTCTGCTGAACAGTTAGTTCTCCCACCTCCCATTCACAAATGGTAACATATTATATCGATTAGTGCCCCGAGCTGGCTGGGATAGAACAACGCTCTCCAGCTCGGCAGACCGGGCCAAGGACCCCTCAGCTGAGAGAGAGATGAAGCAGGGACCCCCGCTACATATTGTATGAAATTGTGTAACAGATTAACCTTTTTCAGTCTATGAAGCTTCATAGATAGCTTCATAGCTGTTTTGTGAATTCACATTTTTTTTCTAATAATAATTGGATTTATGTCTGTAGCCCAATCTACAAGCTCACAACACATTGTGTGTTGTGTGCGTGACGTGCCGTGGTACTGAAAAAAATAAATCACCATTACACCACTGAAGCCAACAACACTTCTGGGATAAATTTCACGCATGTGTAGGTAATGAGGATAGGTCTACTCTGGATACATGACAGTTGGAATATGCTGTGAAGAGTTGCGTTGGACTTTATACACTAATGTTTGATATAGTTGTTGCCAGTGGCGTGCACAGACATTTAGAGGGGCAGGTGCTCAAGTTAAAAAAGGGCACCTTGTGCAGCGCGTGGAACCGGCCGGTTGCCTTAATCCATTTTGGGCGGGAACCCCTTTTGGTGTTAGCATTATGTTATGCTTTAGCTATTGAAAAATAGCAGATCTACAAGCTCATAGCGCGCCACCGAGTGGCGCGCTATGAGCTTGTAGGTCTGCTATTTTTGAAAAATCAAAAAAAAAAAAGAGAAAAAAATGTTTTTTATTTTTGTTCTTTTTCTTTTCAAAAGGGCACATTGCCAAAAGGGCAGGGGGTGCTCTAGCACCCCCTAGTGTCTATCTGTGCACGCCACTGGTTGTTGCTGTTGTAAACCTGGCGCCCTATTTTCTTTAATTCATCAAGGATTCTCTTTGTTTTTGGAATTCTCCATTTTCACCGTGAATGAATGAGACAAAAAAAAGTTAAATTCTCCATGAATTCACAGCTCCACAGGGTGAGTATGGGAAAAGTAATTTTTGGGGCATAGTATTCATTTAATGAGATCCCCATGGTTCATGCATTCTTGTACAACCATGTGTGTATGCAAATCCAGTCCCTATGAATAACACATTGTCTCTGTCGGGTGGAAACCTGTGGAACCTGTCCAAAACTGTTACTTTACCCAATGTATTACTTTTCATTGGTTAAATATGTATTTAAAAAAAAAACACACACACACACACAGTCACACACACCCCTTTCACGTAACACATTCCATCCGTAGGACGTCTGGATATTCCAATCGAGGGATGCATTGGACATGTCACATGTGTACACGTCCTAGCGCATCCTCAATGATACCAGGCGAGAGAAGAATATTCTGATTTTTTTTCCTTTTTTTTTTTTTTCAGTCCGACTCTCGGCCACCGTCCTTCGCGCTCTAGGGTCATATTATCGTACCGTTGACTTAGCTGTTAGCGCGGCAGAAAGAATGCCTCGTCTCTCCTAATCCAGGGCGCTCTCTGTGGTTTTGATCTGATGGATATACTAGTGCTTCCTTTCTGCTCCCTCGTCTCTCCCTCAAAATATGAACGCTTTTTGGAGCTTCTAGCGATATAATAAAATCGAGACCAAGGTAAGCTAGCAAAATATTTTTCCGGAATGTTTCCGGGGGAGGGGGGGTTTCAGAGTAAAAGCGGCTATTTCTTTCCGGCACCCCAGAGCTCCTATTTTGAAGGAATCCCGGGAATGATTGTGTTAATAATACGAAAAATACCCGCACTACCAGCACACAACGTGTCGTAGTTGTATGGTATTAGTTTTATGGCAAAACATTAAAAGTTAACCACTTAAAACTCCAGCATTGGTATTATGAGGAAAGCTCTTGCTGAAAATAGCAGATCGGCTAGTTTTAGCAAAAGCTTTCCCCACAATAATACACAGTAAGTGGTTAAAATATGAAGAGATGAGGTTTCTCCCCGATAGTGACAAAATACTTAAGTCTCACTGTCTTGAGGTCTGGGACATGTTTCATCCAATTAAGAATTGAAAGTGCTGTTTGTGTTACCAACAAACACAAGTAGAACTTGCTTCCTTTTGTATGTTTCAGCCCTGTGGGAAGTCTCCGGAAAGGGGTGGTGCTGTAAATGTGTTTGTGTGTGACTGTGTGTGCATGCGTGCCTGGGTGTGTGTTTGTATTACTATTATTTGGGAGGGCCAGTGTTGTAGTGCTCAGGGGCAGTCTTACCACTAGGCAAGGTTAGGCAGCCGCCTGGGGCCTCATGAGATTGACCCAAATTATTGGGTTCTTCCACTATGGCACTGCGTCACATACAATCATCAAAAGTAGCAGATCCGCAAGCTCTCGCCGCAAAATACACAGTTTTGAGCTGCTTGCAGATCTGCTACTTTTGAATTTGAATCCTGAAAAGTAATAGTTTTGGAAACCTGAGCCGGTTTCCACCCGACAGCGACGATATATACAAGCAATACAATATAATCGTTCCATGTGTGTGTGCGTGTGTGTGTGTGTGTGTGTGTGTGTGTGTGTGTGTGTGTGTGTGTGTGTGTGTGTGTGTGTGTGTGTGTGTACCGTGCACCTCTCATAGTGTAGGCGTTCATGAAGAGGGGGGTACACTGACTCTTCGTCAGTCTCTTCCAGGCAGGGGGACAGCTGATGTCTCTCTCCTCCAAGTCACACACAAACATGTCTTCAGGCTGAGTCACCAGCGTAGCGTAGGGCCGGGGAGGGGGGAACACACCGAGGGAAAGCCAAGTTTAATCTAATGACAGTTACAAAAAATACTCCATGCAACAGTGCTTTTCAAGAGCAACACTGCACATTATTCGCCATCTATTTTGAGATGAATTGTGTGCGCCTACAGTTGTTTTGATTTGAACTGAAATGTTGGTGCTCTCGTCGAGCCGCTAGTGTGGCCTGCTTTAGACAAGCATAACGACTGCAGGAATAAAAAACACAGGGATACTACTGACGCTTAACTAGGCAAGGATAACAATGCAGTGTTGAAGGAGCACGTCATCCATTTTCAACCTTCTTCATAGAAGTAGTCCTCCTCACCAGTGGTGGAAAAAGTACTCTTACCCTTTACCCTTTTAGGTCGTTATTAGACAAAGTGAGTGTACGGTAAAAAAAAAAATCATTTGCTGCTTTCTTTCATTTTAGCAATTTTAGTTATTTTTGACAGAGGGTTGGGGGCATTCGAACATGGGGCTAAATACGTCCTTTTTTACAAAATGTTACAGCGATTCATATTTACTATAGTCCTAGTAGTCCTACTAGACCCCAGGAAATTACATCTGGCCACAAACGATCACAGGATCTACTGAATGTGAAGGTAGAGGTACTAGGGGGATGCCATAGGCTACTGTGTGTCATAGGCTCAATATGTCAGTTTGTCACATTCAATAGATCCTGTGATCTTTTGTGGCCAGATATAATTTCTTGGGGTCTTAAATCACCATATTCTTTTGTAAAAAAAAATACATATTTAGGACCATGTTCGAATGCCCCCGCCCCCCCTGTCAAAAAAAGCTAAAATCGCTAAGACGAAAGAAAGCAGCAAATGAAAAATAAAAAATAACTCGGCTTTTACTTTCTCTAGTAATAACCTAAAACATGAGCCATGGTTGAAAAAAACTAAAGTTGTCCTAAACTAAAGTATCAATTTGAATTCCGGACTTTTACTTGTAACAGAGTATGTCTACATTGATAGTATGTCTACATTGATTGTATCAATTCCACAATGTAGACATACTCAAGTAAAAGTCCGGAATTCAAAATTTACTTCAGTAAAAGTACAAAGGAATTGGCATCAAAATGTTCTTGAAATACCCAAAAAGTACTCATTGTGCAGAATTTCCCATTTCAAGTTCTCAAATGTGTATTAACCTTTTGAAAATTGCAGATCTACAAGCTCACCACAGCTCCTCACAGATTCACTATTTCCGAATACGTCACTCTACTCTTTCATTGGTGGCGGGCCATTGTTCTCACATTAATACAAAATAAAAATAAAAGTTTGATATGTTGATACTACCAATGATGTCACTGGTAGGCGGGTTTCTGAACTGTCCGCAGCCCTCTGAGACACACAGTTAGTAGACAGAAATTATACCATATTATGATGAGCTTTAGTGAGGACCAATTATATGAAGATACGTTGAAAATGGGCGTAGTGCTCCGTTCAGTATAAACTCATCTATTAATGGTGAAATCAAAGGCAATAACCATAATAATAAAGGATCAAAATCATAGGCAAAGACCATGAAGTATTATAGATTTTAGAAGACATGATCCAACTTATACCTATACGAATATTTATCACCCCTTCACACCGAATCGCATCGCCTAAAAATATCTGATCTTCGAGTTCATAACAAGTGGCAATGTGCCTTGTTGTGAGTTTGAAGATCAGCTATTTTTGCAGAATGTTTGCCCCAAAATAGGGATGCTAGGGTATGTGGTTATAAAAATCAGCCAGTAGAATGTGTAGAAAGCTGTTAAGTATCCTGGGACTGCCACAAACGCTAAACTGACCTTCAAGCAGTACTGTGCGGCAGTGTGTAAAACGAGACATCAGCGCTGGTACCGCCTTAGAAAACTGTCCCGTTTCCACACTGACAAAACCATGTTAACGGCCTCTATGTTTTCTTTTCTCCCTTGTGTCATGGTTTGCTAACCTGTCTCTGGAGAACAGGAAAGTCTCTAACCAAATTGTCAAGTGGGCCAGTAAGCTTGTAGGTGAAGTCTCAACTCAAGTTGAAACCATTTTTCGTTTTTTACTCCTCGCAGCTGTAAGGTAAGGTGACTTCTCTCAGACTGTTCCCATCGGATAGCAGAGCTGAGGGTGACCTGTAAGGGTCCATTTGGTTCCACTGGAATAGAAAAGAAATAGCAGAGAGCTCACCTGTATCCTCTCCTTCTGGACTCCTGAAGGTGCGATGTAAATCTGGTCCCTAGAATGTCATGCAAAGACAAAATGACACAATTTTTTTTAGGAAGGTTTTAGAAAAGTTATGGCGTGCCCATTATGCTAAACATTTCTCTTTAAAAGAGAAGAGAAGCTACTAATTCCCTTTTTTCCACCCAGATTAGTGCATATGTCGTCGCTGTTGAGCCTTGTATGTCCTTTTTATATTTTGGGGATATCGTTTGGGAACGTCATGCCCTATAACGTGAGCATTGTGAGCTTATAAGCCTGGTATATACACAGGTATTTTTTGTTTTAAGGTGAAAGAAAGTAGTTAAATCTGTTGTAGTTATAAATACTGAACCAATGAAAAGTATAAGCTTGTGACTATATAATTGGATATATTGGAATACAGGTACTTTTTTTCTCCCATTACCTGAAACTAACTGTTTTGGACATACAATTTTTCACCTGTGCCGGCTTTTACAGCATGGCAGGGGTCTAGAAGAGGCTCTGTGTGCGTGCGTGCGTGCGTGCGTGCACACGTAAATGGACCTGTTGGAACCCCCTACAGCAAACATTTTGAACGCATTTGAAGTTTGAATGCGCATAGCTCATGAACCGTTTGACCGTCGGCAATGAAACTTCGATTCACATATGCGTCTCCTCATGCCAAACAAGTATCGTGCTCTTACTTTTGACCTCTGACCTTTAGATTTCCTCCATAACTGCATACAATGGATAATCTATGATGTACGCCAGGCATACTTGACGTGACAGGCTGGCCACGTGAAGTCACAGATCCATATTGGAGTCACACCGTTCCCATGTCCATATCCATATGATTTTGTTGTATTGATTTTTTTACAGGGGAAAACCCACAATAAACAGGCGACTGAATCTTTCCCACAAACAAATCAATCTAAACATCGTATCACATGTCAGAGTGCCGTTAGGCATTTTCACTTTTAAATGAACAACACAAGCCTCCATTGCCGTTTCTGACCGACCGTGCAACTCTCAGCTGCTGCCATGCTCTGGTGTACACAGCCTGACAACCGCTGGCATTTACACATTTCAAAAAGAAAACTGTACAACTCAAACTTCCCAAATGGTTTATCAACATTCCTCAGATCGTGACAGCACAGCATAGAGACGTTCCATATCGTTTCACTGTCGGGAGGAAAACCTTGTATGTCCAAAACTCGTACTTTTCACGCACGCACGCACACACGCACACGCACACACACACACACACACACACACACACACACACACACACACACACACACACACACACACACACACACACACACACACACACACAGAGAGAGAGAAATATGAGATCTGCGAGGCAAGCTCACAACATGTCACACCGCAACTCATTGTGAGATTATAGATTGTCTATTTTCGCTACCTGACGAAGTAGCACAAACCACTTCGGATGAAACATGAAATATGGAGATACAAGGTTCCTGCCTGACAGCAACTATATAAATGTGGCACACCAGTATTTTATAAAGTAAAGCTGTCTTTCTCTGCTAAAGTCAGCAGCCCAGATACTTTCCCCATTTACTTTAAAGGGTAATACTAGATCGCTACATCAGTTTCTGAGGGAAAGCTATTGGACCCTTAAATGATTAAATTCCTTCATTTATTTCGGGTATCCGCAAGTTTCAACCCAATTTGGATTTGGTTCCTACTTCGAACATAATTTCGATACCCAACCCAACTAACCCTATCTACCTACTGTATCTTCCCATCTACCTATCTGTATGCTCAAGCATGTAGTATGAGCAACACAGGAGTGGAATTGGAGTGAAAGAGAAGGCCAACGCTCTCCTCTCCAGTCATATCTTGGCTGCTCCGCTCCACACTCCAGTTCCCATGCTCTGGTTGGCAGTGATCCCCGTAAAAAATGCCCAATTCTCACACAGAGCACACACGGTGTGTGTGTGTGTGTGTGTGTGTGTGTGTGTGTGTGTGTGTGTGTGTGCATGTGTGTGTGTGTGCACACACACACACACACACACACACACACACACACACAAACACCGCTGACAGGTTGGTTCCCCATTCACACTAATTTGCATTCTACACAAGAATAAACAGTCAGCCCACCACTTCAGCAGCCAAGCACAAGACCAGGCTACAGAACCTGGAATAGTGCTGGATGGCGTTGCATCGTGCCATAAATGCCCATTGTGGCAGCAGTTGTATGGCTTTAGTGGATTCACTGTTATTCACTAATTATTACATTATTATTGTCTGATCACAATCATATGATAGCCTCATATTATTTTGCACAATCGTCAGCATTGTTTCCATTCATCTGTATACATTATTTGGAGTTATTTATTTGCATATATAAAATTATTATTTCTCATATCTATTCTGCGCTGCGCATTTGTTTACAAAGCCTAAAAGCCAAACTATATAAAATATAGTTTAATATAGAAAATAATTGTACATAATATATTATTTACACAGTATGTTCCAATGTTCAATGCCAAAAATGCAATTAAATCATGAATCGCTATTAGTTGCATGGCAATTTATTGGCACAGCAATGGATGATGGGTATGAACATTGCAGGCTTGTGGATCTGCTACTTCTGAGTGACGCATTAGTATGATCAAGCAAGGCGTTAATTTACGAAAAAAATAATTAGAGATAAGAGAAAGGCGGTTTCTGGCCGAAGGCAAGTTCGGCAACGATAACGAAAGCACATATATTACAACACTCCATTTAGGGTTGGGATTCGAAAATAGGATCCAACATTGAGTAACCGGAATTGGTTCCATCATATCTGATTTGGAACCGTTTCCGGGACTGGTTTCATCACACTGTCAGAGGCTATTCACTTATTATTCATAAGCGACATTGGACTTTTCTGTAAAATCTGCAAGCTCACAATGTGTTGATTGTAGATTGGCTATTCAATAACCAATGTATATGTTTAAAGTCATCATGTGGCCTATAGTAGTCGCTTCTTTTGGACCCGTTTTCATGGACCGCGTTGCTTATTTCTCTCACAAAATCTGGCAACAGTGTTACACATACCTGCATCTCAGACTGATGCCTCCCCCGGTCCCCGTCACCCAGCCCAGCTGGTAGAAGAGACGACACAGCTCTGGGATGAGTACACGAGGATGCTCTGCGTCTGAGTCCTGCCACAACAAATGGAAGAACAACTCTATCAACCTAATTACATTTTATCATAGTGCCAAATCACAACTTAGTCGTCTCGAGACACTTTACAAGCAGAGGCACAACGTGTCGCCCTTGAGCAGGCATGTTTGTGACAAATAAATGAGAAACACCAAGAGAGAGACACATAAATGGATTGAATCAACTAATCAAGTTTAACTTGAGGAATAAAACTTATATAAGGGGTTCTTAATCAAGTCTGTCTAGGAATGTTCTCGGCTCACGAGTGGAAATGATTAGACAACACAATAGAGCAGTGGTTTTCAACCAGTGGTCCGGGGACACCAGTGGTCCTTGAGGGGGTTCCAGGTGGTCTACAGCTGATGATGGAGTGTTGGTAACCAAATGGACCCTTATAAATCTTTAACTTATACATCTTTAAAATGAAGCCAAATGGACCCATAAGGGTCCATTTGGTTTCATTTTACGCTCTCAAGAGTTAAATTATTGTTAAACGTCTGAATGACTGAATGAATATACAAGAGGTTTAATCATTGTTATTTTGATCGTTTGCCCGTTATCTCTCCTATGTTATAGCCACATCAATAGAGCATGGAATTGTGGACAAACTCTTATCGAATGACAACAAAATATTCTAAGTCTTATGTCTGAGAGGCTAAATCTCATCAAATGGTGGTCCGTGGCTCAAATGCTGAATAAATAGTGGGCCTTGATATGGAAAAGGTTGAAAACCACTGCAATAGAGCACCAAAGTCTGACATCATTGCCGCTAGAGGGCGCTATAATCCCCCTGGGTCACAGAGTCATTTCTGTATTGGAGTTCCCATAGGGGAATTGCATCATAAGAACTGTGTTACAGAAATAAACAAATCAGCCAGGCGATTTTGGATATGAAGCATCAGCTGAGGGTAAACAAGTACAAATGTGTCCAAACACAGAGATGATCAATATCATAAATGACACAGAGGGTGTTCTAATGGATTTAATCAATCTAGTTATTATTTAGTCACAAGCTCTTGTTCATTGGTTCAATGAAATATTATCTTCACTGAACGCTATTTTCACTAATTTGTGAGACACTGTTGTAACTTGTATGACAATTTAAGTACGGCATTAATTTATGGGGGGGGGAGAAAACATACAAATTTGTGCGGGCTATTGCTCCTCAATCCGTTCTCTAGATATATTATAGCTCTATGAGTATAAAGGGGGTGGGGGAGTAAAATACAGTGCCAACACAAAGACTACTAGTGCATTGAAATTAATCCACAGTTTGTCATTCATTTTCCTAAATCTATAACAAGACATGTTTCCAAAACAAAATGCATGTAATTATTAGTGAAAGGTTGCACAGTAGCAGGTGTTAATCAAGCCAGTCTAGGAAGGCATTCAGCTCCTCATCACTCTGGAGACATGAAATAATGAAGCATTAAAAACATTTGGTCCAGTATGTAGGGATGGGCCGATAATCCTTATTAATGTTTATCACATAAACGCTCACTATAAACGCTCACTAAAATCAAGATTTTAATTTATGGTATAATTGTCCATTTGTCCATCATCCACTGGACTTTTTTTATGGCTACATAACACCAAATGTCTTTGCCAAAAAATAGCTGTTGTGAGCTTGTAGATCTGCTATAGATCTATATACAGGTTTAATGTTTGTGTTTAGTTCCATGTTTGTTGTAAAAACGCCATTGACAATGAAGGGACAATTTACATCATCTTGTCCCTAACACAAACATTACATGCCATTAACAAAAAAGACAATTTAATGTTTGTTTTCCATCATCATTATATCACCTAATCATTGAATTCCCTCCTCGATGTTGGGTCACGTGATAAAAAGTTTGGGAAGCACTGCTATAGAGTCTGGAACTAACCCTCATGACAGCTGAGAAAGTAATTTCCGTTAACATGAATATTATCTTTAAAATTGATATTTTAATTTGCATAATCATTTTCTGTTCACATGAATATATGTAAAATATGTTAAAATATCTAACAAGTTGCCAAGTGCCACCGTGTGGCCATAGGCATAGAGGGTAGTAGCCATTGTAAGAAACCGCTCCGTTAAAATAAATATTTAAATTTGCTAAATAATTTGATTTATAGTACGCAAATTGACATGACTGCAAAGACGAGACGAAGCGGGACAACCCTGATCATTTTCTGCACTTCCAGAACACTGTTTCCTATAAACAATGGATCGTGGGCCCATGGATGGGTCACGAGTAAATATCTGTTTTTAACGTTTGTACGTTTTTTCAATTATTTCAAAACATTTTTAGAAATTGAAAAGAAATTTCAAACATTTTGCAAGATAATAAAAGAAAAACATGAAAAATAATAAAACAAATTCTATATACGTGAGCATGGATCTTCTCGAGCTAAAAAGTTTCAGAACCACAACACAAATTAAATAGTGGCTTGTGAGACTACGTCATTTCCGATTTCACTAGTTTATTCTGTATCCTGTATAAGTTCTCTCTCCTAAAATGGTCCAACTGATATCCAGATCTGAAAATGTATTTTCTGCACGTGGGTAGTTATTAATTAGTTATATAAAAAAACTTAAAGCACCTTTTTTTTTTTTCAATGTATTGCAATGACCATGCTTCAATACAGTATAATATATAATCCATTAAATGTACCTCCATTGTTCCACCTTGGTCCCCATTGCTTGTGCCACATACAGAGGACATTTTCTGCAAGAGAAAAACATTGTCAGGTAAACGTTGGTGTAGTCATGGACTCAAACCTGAATTTAAACCTGAAAAATCACAAAGTCAACCTGCTATCATCACGTCAAAAATATAGCACGGGTTATAGGACTTATGTCTCAGCAGGATCTAGAAAAACATGTCAACATTGACTACTGTAACAACAATGGCCCGGTTTCCCAAAGGACACATGGTGTAAGTCAAGAGGTATGGTGTAGCACATGCTCAGATGCCCATTCTGAAATGTAATTTAATAATATTCGGACTGCTGGACAGCTGACAGTAGGATCTCTTTACTCTTAAAATATATATATATATACAGTGTATATATAATCTTTTTAAGACAATCCCAGCTCTTCAAGTATTATAAATGTGTAATCTCTTTATAAAAGTTATTTGTCATCTGCCCTGTGCAACTGTCGCTTGCCAAAAATACAAGCTTGTGAGCAGATATGATATTTTTGGCCAGCGAGCTAAACCATGATTCAATGTTATTGTCTTTTTGTAGGCATTATTATTTTGATTATTATGCCATTTCATGAGAGCAACAATTTATGACAACAGGACAAGTTACTTGTGTTACTTTTCAACATTATAGCTGTTATAGAACATGACATATACATTTAGGGGTCAAGGTTTTTCAGGTCAAGGACCCCTTAGCCGAGAGAGAGATGAGCAAGGACCCCCACTACATTGTTTACAATTGTGTTGCAGATCACATGTAATAGAAATAGATTTCATAGATACCGGTAGGCCATATTCAAGTTCATATATAATGGATATATAGGAAATATATGTCTCTAGCTTATGCAACATATATGCATTGCAGGCGGCCAAGACTCACATCATGATAAACATATGTTGCAGAGATGTGTTCATATATTTAATTTCCATGTGTGTGTGTGTGTGTGTGTGTGTGTGTGTGTGGGGGGGGGGGGGGGGGGGGGTGCATCAGCTAGGTCGGGAGGTAACAGGAGGTGCACGTCCAAAAAAGTTTGGAAACCACTGTGCTATAATAGGATTCAAGTGGTTCATGTATTTAAAAAAAAATCCAATTAAACAAATATTTGGCGGACCCCTATAGTATCGCTGAGGACCTCATATGGGTCCCGGATTCCCTGTTGAACACCCCTGCTTTATAAAAAGTTGACAAGTTTCCGTTTTTTTAGCATCTAAAGAAGGTATTGTGAGTCTACTTGAGGCAAAACCCAAAGCACAGCAGATACTTAGACCTGTATTAGTCAATAGTCACTAGTCAGTGTTCTTTCATTCACAGCATCGTGTTGTAGTTGTGTCGCTGCTTACCTTTATATTAAATGTTCATAACAGTTATATGATATCCAGTTCCACACCACTATGTGTTAGCCATGTTGCTAAATGCTAATAAAAAAAAATGCTGCTCCTTCTTCTTCTTTTACTGTTTATTCTTCTCTCTCTTCTTCTTCGTTTGTATTTCCGGCATACGCCAGTACCTGTTGGAGTACTGTTGCCTCCCACTGTTGGTCTTGGGTACTGCATTCTGGTCTGTAGCACTGTAGCAGTGATGGTAGAATCTGAATAAAGAAATGGTAATAGGCTATCTACAATGTAGAAATACTCTGTCACAAGTTGAAGGCCTACAGTATATTCAAATTTGACTTGAGTAAAATTACAAAATGTATTGGTGTCAAAATATACGTTCAGCACCACCAAAGTAAAGTACAAACATTATTTTATCAAATTTGTAAAACTTTTTTTAATGGCCAAGCTATAGACGCTCACAACGCCACACATTGTGAGCTTGTAGAGCGCCTATTTTCAAATAGCTGAAGTATAAAAGGGCATAAATCAAGCGTAGGTTTTGGAATATAATGTAAATCTGCAAGTAACCAAAGCTGTCAAATAGAGGAATTGAATTAGAGGAAAAGTAGGCCAATTACAATATTTACCTGTCGACGTATAACAGTGGTTCTCTCAACCTGTTTCACATCAAGGACCCTTGGACCCTTGGACTCTTGGTCCCTTGGGGGCTCCATGTGCTTGGCCATGGACCCCCCCATCTAAACATACGTAGGTTTTCAAATATTACAGTGGTACACAATAACACAACGCTAAAAAGATGTATTAAAAAAAAAAAGCCTTAAGAGCTCATTTCCATTGATTCAGTTCATTAGGAGAAGAACAATAAAGCAGGCACATCCACTAACTAAAACCAGGTGCCGAGGTATACGAATAAAGAATAATCACCACCGTGGCTTTATGTGAACAGCACATGTGTGTCAGTTCAGTTGCATGTGAGACATGAGTCTCCATGCACTCTCCACACTAAGACTGGGAGACATGATGGAGTCTCCACATTAAGACACATGATGCAGTGTCCAGGCCTCAACCTGTCCTGGACAATTATCCCCCACAGTGCATGGCGTTCCCTCCTCTCACATTACCTTACTGTGAGTATTGAGTAATAAAACCTTTATCTCCCACTCACTCTGCCTCACAGAACCTTGTGCTAATCTCTTCCTTTATTATTCTACAGCAGTGGTTTTCAACCCTTTTCATATGAAGGTGTGGCCCATTATTTATTGGGCATTTGAGCCGTCATCACAGATGTGATGAAATGTGATGATGTCAGCACATTTTGGGCACATTTGGGCAAGTGGCTATGACCGGTTTAACTCAAGGAGTGTTTTTTGTGCAAAACTAATGCTTGGAATGGATTCAGAATCATGAAAACCCCCTAGTTTGACATGTCACATGCTATATAAAGCATAATGAAATGTTTAAAATCTTGCCTTATATAGGATGTTAATGGTAGGATCACATATAAACCCCTATAAAACAAATTGCTCAATACCGACAGCCGGTCAGCAAGTGAATGTATGTATATAGACAATATTCTAGGCCAATAAAAAAGACTATATCAAATTTCTCACTCAGTGACCATCGACTACCAGGCTCTGCGTAAAAGGTCATCCCGTCAATCTAAGCTAAAAAGGGGCGTGACCCAAAAGAAATTGCAATAGTAATCATTGAAGGTTTTGTATGAATTGTAAATTATATACATTTTGGATCATGGTAAATTCAGGGGTTGAAAGTTGGGTACCATTAACATCCTATTAAGGCAAAAATGTCTAATTTTAATTATGCTTTAAGTAGCATTTAACGTGTCAAATTTGGGATTATTCATGATTCTGAATCCATTGCAAGCATTCGTTTTGCACGAAAATGTATTTAAGCTTAAATGCAATAACATAGCCTAAATAAGAATGAACATAAAACAATGATGTGTGAATAACCGTTAAGTATCAGTAGTGTATGCATGTGTGTGTGTGTGTGTGTGTGTGTGTGTGTGTGCGTGCGTGCGTGCGTGCGTGCGTGCGTGCGTGCGTGCGTGCGTGCGTGCGTGCGTGCGTGACTGAAGAAAAGGCTTTTTTCAGTAGGCTAATTGTTTAAAGATCAGAGCAATTATGTTCAGAAGCCTTTTCCATAAACCCACAATGGTCTCGGATAGACTAGTTAATTAAATGCAAAGGTTAAAGCCTCAGTCTGTGATTCTTCACCTGCATGTTGGCAGTATGTAGAACAGCAGGATAGTAAATCATAATTTTACATAGGCCATTGTGTTCATTGTTTGAAAACAGCGCTATTGTGGGGGGCTTTTTCACACCGTTTCACAACTTGCATAATATGAGTTGGCCATATAGGCCTACATAGCCTACACACTTTTTTTCAGCTGTGACATTTAATTTTTCATTGATCCATCCTGATTCCTGAGTGAACCACAGGTCAGGAATATGTATGTGAAAAGGTATAGTGTGCATGGTTCATGTGAACATGTGTGAAAATGTGTAAGTGAGTGGCCTCTCCATCCTGCATCCTCTCCATCAGAGAATCCCTGGGCCTCTAGTCTCCACTGCACTCTTCCCTAGCTCTCACACACTGAAACGTCCACCTCCAGGGTTTAGTAGCAGCCATGGAAGTAGCAGAAGGCGCTAACTGCCAGACTATACTCAAGCTGTTTTTCTAAGAGAAGACTTTTGTTTTACTTCACCTTCCTCCTTTCAAGTGGATTTCCTTCTGTGCACGCACCTGTCCTTGTGCTGTACTTTAACAAGAGCACTCTCAGTCAGTTCAGTGTGGAAAACACTGCCTGGATTGAACTATATGTAGTAGGTCTGCTGTAGTGCCTGGGTTGAACTATTATTATATACAGACAGTAGGTATGCTGTATTGTCGAAAACACTGCCCAGGACATTAAAAAAGGACATTTACATTTGATTAAACAATCCTTTTTAAAAGGAAGAGAATAAAAAATCAGTTGATGATCATGGGTCTTCAACAGAGGGTCCATATAACCCCTAAGGCCTAAGTGGTCATCATAGTAACAGGAGGGTGACCAAATTGAATTTGGTAAATATTTGTTTCTTGAAAATGTTAATATCGAAAATACACATTAGGCCTAACATGAATCCAACATAAATGGAAGTTATACCGGTAATACAAGAGTTCAACTGAGGGGCGGAACAAACTGGCATTCCAAATCAGTCTCCTCCAATCAAATAATTTGGTCCTGTTGCAAAGATTGATCTAGCTCTTGTCAGCGTTTCCTAAAAGGACGCCTCCTCCTTCCTTGTCTCACTTGTGCTATCAGTTCAGGTCACCCACCACCTCTCCAACAGTACCGCCCAGAATCCCTGCTTTCCTGCTCTGATGCTTCAGAGATCCGACTCCTCTGATGCCCGTGCCAAATATCACATAATGTTAATCCAATTATTTGTAAACATTACTCGTAATAAATATCATTGCATTCATTAGTGGTGAAGTCTCTTGAGTTGAATTGTTGTTAGCAAAGACATTGTGTAAACAAACGACTTTTAATATGCAACACAATGTTACAATATATGTAGTGGCGTTCCCTGCTTCATCTCTCTCTCAGCTAAGGGGTCTTTGGCCTGAAAAATGTTGAAGACCCCTGTTGTAGATGTTGAACAGAAGAGGTCCTAGCAATGTAGCATACAGCCTTGCTGAACTCACCATTGTTGTCCGCTCAGATGTGTAATTACCTAAAGGCACAATGTAGTCCCTGTCCTTTAAATATGATTCAAACCTATTTGGTACTGTGGCAGAACTCCCACTCCCACCCAGTCTGTCTAGTAATGTTGTGACTTGTGGTAGACCGTGTCGAATGCAGCACTGACATCTAGTCATGCTGGGACTGAAATTCTGTTACGCTCACGTTTAAGTGGATGTTATTGAAGACGTTGACTGTGAAATGAAATGAAATCTATATTTACCCAGGGTATCTGGGCTAAGCTCAAGAACTTGTTTCCAGCCAGGCCCTGCTCATAGAACACATTTCATCGTAGTGGTTGATGCCTTGTTCAAGGGCATTTCAGCTCAAGGGCTGTCTGTCTCAATGCTGTTGTGTCACCACCATCATCATGGCCTCTGCCCCTCAGCCCTGCCCTGGCTGTGTGCGCTTCCCATGTCATGTAATCCCTGTTCACGGAAATCTGCTGAATTCATTGGTACACTGTCGCGTTGGGTCGCAAGTTGTAGGGAAGCGTGCTATTTTTTAGCACCATACGCTATAGCCGTCTGTCGGGGTCAGCTCTCTGCAACTCATTCAATTCAGCAACGTTTTTTGACACCTTCCAACTGACTCCATTGATTGGACTGCCAGTCTGTAGTAATCTGTAGTAGTCTGTTTGGTGGAGACCCAAGCATTTTTATCGGGCACGAGTAATATATCCTTTTCGTTTCCTACTTTAGATGTAAATATTTAGAAGAATTTCACAACTTTCAGAAACCCACCAGAAAAGTGTTTATTTCATTGCACTCTACAGTATTTTACAGTAGGTTGTGTTTGTCTGGTTGCCGAATTATTGTGTTTCTATATTTTTGTAAATTCTTGCTCAAGTTAATACTTTTTGTTTAGCCTGAAAGAACGTGCCCTTTTCATGGACTAGAAGGGCGGATTCAAACTAGCGCTGGAAACCGACGGCGGCTCCCTAGTGGCGTGCAGGGGCGGATTTACTGTAGGCAAAGGCAGGCAGATGCCTTACTTTGATACGTTTCTGCCTCCCCTCCGACAACCGTTTATTTAAAATTATATTGCCTATAGGCCACCGTCTAGCCGCTGCTCAAGGCCGACAGACAGAAGAATCAGACAGAAGAATACACATCTATTCTCTGTGTCCTGCGTCGCAGCGTGTCTGGAGGGGTTTGAGTCTTTTCACACTCTGGTGTGAAATGCCCCCCTCCCATTCACAGTGACGACGTATAAACACCACACACACATCCCGACCTCATTCTTCATTTGATTGATGAGAAAGCAGAGCAGAGACACAGCAATAGCACCCTAGAAAGAAAAAAGTTTTTCCAGGCTACCACCAATTAGGCACTGCTTACACCGGCTGACCGGCAGCAATCACACCAGCCTACCACACCACCACCACCCACGCTGGGGGAGAACCACCAGAGCTAGGTCCGTCCCTATGGGTCCGTCCCTGTTGCTGCTTTTGCATCCGGTGGACTGTCGGTCTCTACAGAGACAATCGGGTTTCTATAAACTATATCGAGGAGCTACCAACAACACAACTATCAAAATTCCTAGCTACTGAAATCAATTTGCAAAAGCAAAGCAAAGCAAAGTTACTATATTTACCCAGGGTAACTGGACTAAGCATCAGATACTTGTTTACAGCCAGGCCCTGCTCATAGAACATTTCATGGTAGTGGTTCAATGCCTTGCTCAAGGGCACTTCGGCGGTGGTAATTTTAACGTGCCGGTCCGGGGATACGAACTGGCGACCTTCCGGTATCAAGACCGCTCCGCAAACCGTTCGGCCACCGCTGCCAGAAATTACGCACATAAAAAGTAGCTGCGGTATCTTGGCAAAAAAAATAAACAAGGCTCTGTTTTGACACTTATATTATGATGCTATTATATTATATGACGCTTTTTTCCCTTTTTCTCTCATGTAGGCTCCATTATATCTGGTTCAGTGCTTGTGGTTCATGAAAGTACAAAATAAAAGTGTATGTTGTTGTCATCATTTAGCAATCATCTAACAATTGTAGGCTAACAATATAAGCTACAGCTACGTACAACATAAATATACATTGTATTTCGGACTTTCGATCGGTAACTTCTGTCTATCAATCTGCGTCGACCCCCTGGCCTATACCTTGTATTGGCCATGCCTTACTCATAAAGAATTCCTGGCTCCGTGCCTGGTGGTGTGCACAGGCATTTTGAGGGGCAGGTGCTCAAGTGAAAAAAGAACCGCCGGCTGCCTTAATAGTGTGTGAAATGTATAGATTTTGGAGCATAATTAATAGAGGCATTTAATCCAGAATTGATCGATATCACCATGGGCCACACTGTACAAAACGAAAATAAAATGAACAAACGGTACAAAAAACTAACTTTCAAAAGGGAACTTTGCTGTCCAGAGGGCAAAAGGGCAGGTGTCACTTTTGTGTATACGCCCCTGCGGCTCCCTATTGGTTCACCAACCTCTATGTCCCCCCCCCCCCCCCCCCCCCGCCATCCTGAGTATCCGAAGCGGGTGTCCTGTCAGTTCGTGAAAAGTTTTTTAATGACAAGAATTTGTTCAGTGGTTTGAAATACACCTTTTTTAAGTCGGGAGGTGTTATTTTCGGGGCTATAATAATTCATTAGCGAGGTGATTGGTTACAGGATTGGCTTAGTGACAGCAGATGTCAGGGCCCGTGGGAAGCAGTCTGCAGAACAGTAGAAACATGTTGGCAATTTGTACAAGATCAAAGGGCCATGCAGTCTGAATTAAACGTTTTGAAAAAGCATGTTGGCAGAATATTAAGGCAGGAGGAGGATTTCATATCTTTGTATGTCCTCCAAGGTTTTATGGCTACTTGTCAAACATTTTCTGAATTCTGTCAGTGAAGAAGCTAGGAGGCAAATGAATTGCATGTTCTGGTGGATAAAAGTGTTTGTTAGTAAGTAAGTAGTAGCCTTTAGAACAATGGTAACTTCCTGAGCCATGTGGCCCATATACAGGCTATCTCCTGTTTCTGTAGCATGATGCGGCATGTACAAGCACCCCCTGGAAATGATGTACAAGTACTTCGACCAGCCATGATGTACAAGTAAACACCCTGGACATGACGCACTTCCCCCCGGACATGATGTACAACACCTACTGGACATGATGCTAGTACATTGCAGAGATTTATAGCCAATCCAACCCTTGATGCTGAGTGCCAATTAAGCAGGGATTTCTTATTATTATTCTTTTTAATAGAAAGAAATTAAGGGAAGAGGAAGAAGGGGGGAGGGGGGGCACAAATCTAGGCTACATATTTACACATAAACCTGAGTTTAAAGGTTTAACCCTAGAACACTATGGGTGATTTTCACCCGGACGATTATATTTTTGCAATTTTCTTAATGTTGCTGATGTCTGAGGTGGGTGGGTCTTTCAGTACCTTCATGATGCTCAGTGACATCATAGAAGGTAGGGTTGTTTCCCTGCCCACATCCCTGTTCTTTCCTACAGGCAGGTGTTCAGGTGAATTTCACCTGTGTTTAGTGATAGTGTGATAGAGAAAAATCCAATGCACCCACAATGGACTTTGTTATTCTTTTCTTCACTGGACCATGTCTTAGGAATGGGAGGATCAAAGGAGAAGTTCCCATCATTTCTCTTTTTTTTAGGAATATTTTTAAAATAATATGCACGTTTTTCACCGATCTTGATATTCTTTATGGAATATTTTATATTGGGTAAAATATACCCGTGTTTAGTGATGGTGTAACAAAAATTGTTTAGATTTCTAGGGTTAAAGGTGTGTGAGCAGGTCTTTCTTGTCACTTTTCTTGCGAGAGACCACTTTCACCTTAATTGAAATCATCTACAAGCTAATTTGACTGAGAGCCAAGATAGGGCGGAAGTGGAAGAGGAACCCTGAGTAAATATTTCACTGGCATTTTCAGTGTTATGCAATTTTTTGGATTACATCTTTTTGAACATGTGCGTGCATGGACATACAGTAGTCCTCTCAAAGAACACACTTGGACACATTAGTGTTAGTCACTACCGTAGAGCTGTTCAGACGCGGTGGTGGTGATTAAGATGAGAGTGTTTCCCCGTTGTGTGTGGGCCCCTTTTATTATGCTGAGTCAGTCCTACTCCTTAGTTACCAAGAACACAATTTAGTCTGTAGTCCCTTTTGTCCTGAGGGTTGTTAATACAGACAGACAGACAGACAGACAGACAGACAGACAGACAGACAGACAGACAGACAGACAGACAGACAGACAGACAGACAGACAGACAGACAGACAGACAGACAGACAGACAGACAGACAGACAGACAGACAGACAGACAGGCAGGCAGGCAGGCAGACAGGCAGGAAGGCTGACAGTTGGGTGGCCTGTAGAAATATAGATCGAGACAAGGAAATCAACAAAAGACAAGACCATGCAGTTCAAACCGCATTTTTGTGTGCAAGTGGGTGTAGGCATGTAGCAAACAGGACTTAAATCTTGCCTGTTCAATTAAAGGAAACTAAATTATTAGATTTAGTCTCCCGGCTTTGGTTGTTATTGTAGAATCACGTGTCCAGCAGTATTCTCTAAGCTTGTATCTAAATGAAGACTGTGTATGTGCATCATGGATGTGTGTCAAACCACGACAGCCAGTCACAGTGTCCGGATCTAGCGGTGACAGCTGGCACCTGTACTGCTTGCGCAGGTGAAGATAGAGAGAGCAGATAGACAGAGGAAGCTCTGCTTGGCACTGCTTGCAAACCGTGACGCATGCACTTCTCCTCTCACTGCTGACAGAAACTCGGATGTGTAAGTAAAAGTAGCAATACCACAATGTAGAAAGTATAGTAGGCTACTCTGTTAAGGTATAAAACAAGCCCAAATTGATTAAATCAATTCATTACAAGCTACATTATTATTATCTGCGGCCGGGGGTCCGCTATAGCTGCCTCTGTGTCAGTTTCAGCGCAGTAGTTTAGGTAGGAACCAAACTTCTCTAAGAACACTGTCACACATTGTCACACACACACACACACCAAGCCCCCAGGGAGGCTCTCCAGCGTTGAAGCACTGGGCCCTATTGGTCAGAGCTGAGAATGCAGGCGGGCCCCTGCATTTTGCCTGCGGAAACCCTGTGCAGCTCGGGTTTAACATTGAGCGCTCGGTTGCACTCCACCTTTGGACACCAAATGCAGAAGTAGACGGTTATTCCGCCACTGAGCAACTTCCACTGAAATGAATAGCAGGGGGCGGGGCTGTCGCTTGGGTTCGGCCTCACACACACACACACACACACACACACACACACACACACACACACACACACACACACACACACACACACACACACACACACACACACACACACACACACACACACACACACACACACACACACACACACACACACACACACACACACACACACACACACACACACACACACACACACACACAGGGGCAGCGGTGGCCGAACGGTTTGCGGAGCGGTCTTGATATCGGAAGGTCGCCAGTTCGTATCCCCAGACCGGCACGTTAAAATTACCACCGCTGAAGTGCCCTTGAACCCCATTGAACCCCTACCATGAAATGTTCTATGAGCAGGGTCTGGCTGTAAACAAGTTCGTCGAGCTTAGTCCATTCACCCTGGGTAAACAAAGAACTTTGCTTTGCTTTGCTTTACACACACACACACACACACACACACACACACACACAGAGAGAGAGAGAGAGAAACAGCGCATCGCGGTTTGGCCAATGAGAAAGCCTAGACTACTAGAGGACTAGGACTACCTTGCACATCGATGAAGAGTGCATGCGCCCCTCTATGAGTGTAGATCTCCGCTGGGCTGGGTTGACTAACAATTGGGGTGGCAGATCTTCCTTGGCCTACTAAGTCTGATGCCAATCAGAAAATGTGTTCTAGGTTTGTGTCATTTTGTCCAAAATGGGCCCTTCCCACAAACTTTGGAAGCCAATCGATAATAATCTGATATATGTCAGATTGTTAATAATTATTTTCATTTATTTATTTTTTAAATAGCAGATCTACAAGGTTATAGATATACATATCTTGACCATATGAACATGATATAATCGGTACCGATTTGCGTGAGGTCTGTATGTGTATTATTTAGCTGATATTGGCCTTATGGTGGCGCTATTACAAAGACAGACAGACAGACAGACAGACAGACAGACAGACAGACAGACAGACAGACAGGACCGAAAACATAATCCCAAGCCTTGACCGTTCCAGGCTGGCAGGAATAATAATTGTATTGAAGTATAAAACATTGAAAAACAGACATCAAGTAAAGCAGAAGTACTGTACCTCAAAAGTACTATCTTCAAGTACTAGCTGTACTCGAGTAGATGTACTCACCACCGGCACTCCTGGGTCGGGGTGTGGAGATACAAGACTGAACAGGGACCAGCCCACACCTTCATGAGTCACCTGAATATCATCATACCATCTGAGTCACCACCAGACAATACCTGCATGTCCCCAGGCTATTCCCATGTTATGAGCCATCCTGCAAATATTACCACACTCAGTGAAAACAGTGAAAACAGTAACCCTGTTTGTACAAACCAAACACTAAGATGAGGGGTACTCAAAGGGAGGCCCGGGGGAGAGGGGACCCCTGGGGCCCTTGAGATGTATAGCCACTTTAAACCCTATATATACTGGCTATTTGAAAATAGTTGACATGACAAGCTGACAAGCTCACAACACGTCGATTGTAGATCTGCTATTTATTTAAAAAATCACACCTGTGTGAAGTGAGGGGCGCTCTTATCATCATACATCATCATGCCCAGCTTTAAATGTTTGTGTTTACACTATGACGTAAAAATGGTCATTCATTATCAATGGCATTTAATGTTTGTGTTAGGACAATTTTTGTGTTTACACACACACACTAAAAGCTGGACATAGGAGGGACCCCTCAAACATCTTGATCAGACTAGGCTACTACGCGAGTACGCGGCACTCACCGCCGATTAGACTGATTTATGGGAGTCACAGTGTAAACGTCTGTCAGTTTTGTGTCTGGAGATCTCTGTATCTGTCTGTCTGGGCCCCTTTTGCCCATACAGTATATGGAGATCTCTGTATCTGCCAGTCCTTGTCCCTTTTATGCCCATATAAGGATTGCCCTGATGTCATCAGTACAGTATACTATATGCCCATATTGGTCAGATCGGCACACAACATTTTCAGATGAGGGGTGTCAAATAAATACATTTGGGCAGCCGATCTTCACGTTAGCGGGGTGAGGGTCATGGCATGAACATGTTTGAGAACCTGGGATTTTCAACTGATAATGAACCAGGGACCACCACCCTGACTAAGAATCAACCTGGGGACCACTGTTGTGTTGGGTGGGGTCTGGGGGGTATGGGCATGGTGTGGGGGGAAAAGCTCGGAATAAAATATTGAGGGCTTCATTTAATTTGTTAATTTAAGAAGAATTAAATCAAGCCCCTAACAGCCATTATTTAACTGACATAATTATGCTAGTGGTCCAGAGCTCAAAAAAGATTCAGAACCACTGTTCTATTCCATTCCAATAGTTGTCCTTATTCTGTAATCTTAACCTTCCATATTAAACAGTAAACTCATGGTAACTAATTACTATTCATTAATTGCAATTTATGTATGAGCGAGCAGACACATGTGATTGGTTATGGGCACATTTCCTAATAATGTTGACTCAACCAGTCAATCCAGTACACGTACTTTCCCTTGTATTCCCTTGTATTTCCTTGTATTTCCTTGTATTGAAATTCTAACCGCCTTTTCTATGAAAGTTCTTGACTTCGTTCTTGACTGCGTGGCCTCCGTGAAATTGGTGGTTCTCAATTAACATGCAGCTGCAATCCCCCCCCCCCCCCCCCATACAATATATGTTGTACAAATGTTCTTTTTTAAAGGATTCCATATTTCTTTATATAAATGGCAGATCTACAAGGTTGTAGATAAGAATCAGTGGTTAAATTGACTGATACCAAATTATATAAAAATCATACTTGTGTGAATTGAGGGGCGCTCTTATCATCATACATACATCATCATACATCACATTCCGTGCTCAGCCAATCAGATCATCGCTATGGGGTACATTGCTGAGCCAATCAGATCATCGCTATGGGGTACACCCCTCAAACATCTTGATCAGACTAGGCTACTACGCGAGTACGCGGCACTCACCGCCGATTAGACTGATTTATGGGAGTCACAGTGTAAACGTCTGTCAGTTTTGTGTCTGGAGATCTCTGTATCTGTCTGTCTGGGCCCCTTTTGCCCATACAGTATATGGAGATCTCTGTATCTGCCAGTCCTTGTCCCTTTTATGCCCATATAAGGATTGCCCTGATGTCATCAGTACAGTATACTATATGCCCATATTGGTCATATCGGCACACAACATTTTCAGATGAGGGGTGTCAAATAAATACATTTGGGCAGCCGATCTTCACGTTAGCGGGGTGAGGGTCATGGCATGAACATGTTTGAGAACCTGGGATTTTCAACTGATAATGAACCAGGGACCACCACCCTGACTAAGAATCAACCTGGGGACCACTGTTGTGTTGGGTGGGGTCTGGGGGGTATGGGCATGGTGTGGGGGGAAAAGCTCGGAATAAAATATTGAGGGCTTCATTTAATTTGTTAATTTAAGAAGAATTAAATCAAGCCCCTAACAGCCATTATTTAACTGACATAATTATGCTAGTGGTCCAGAGCTCAAAAAAGATTCAGAACCACTGTTCTATTCCATTCCAATAGTTGTCCTTATTCTGTAATCTTAACCTTCCATATTAAACAGTAAACTCATGGTAACTAATTACTATTCATTAATTGCAATTTATGTATGAGCGAGCAGACACATGTGATTGGTTATGGGCACATTTCCTAATAATGTTGACTCAACCAGTCAATCCAGTAAACTTTCCCTTGTATTCCCATGTATTTCCTTGTATTTCCTTGTATTGAAATTCTAACCGCCTTTTCTATGGAAGTTCTTGACTTCGTTCTTGACTGCGTGGCCTCCGTGAAATTGGTGGTTCTCAATTAACATGCAGCTGCATGATCATCGTTATGGGGTACACACACAAACACACAAAGCTGGGCATAGGAGGGCCCTCAAACAACATGTTGGGGACCCCTTGGAACCACCTCAAGGACCCTGGGGGTCGCCAGACCTCACTATTATACAGCAGGGCGCAGAATGTCTGTGTTGATTTCAATATATCCACAGATGTGCAGCAGCATATTAGAGTAGCTTGACTAGCTGGTTGTCAAGCCCTTCCCTGCACTATTCTGGAGGCCTAATAAAACAATGATTTGCATAAAGCCCACAGGTATAGATGACTATCAATCAAAGCAGTTTGCCTTCAGGTTGTTTTCAATCAGGCTTTATTATAATGAGGTGAAACCCCGCAGGCATCAGGAGTTTCTTCTTAACCCTTCGATTCATACCTCATTGTGTGATGTCACATGCAGATGTCACATAGGCATAACAGTGTATATGTGGTGCCACACATAGAAAACACATAGATTTTTTTTTCCCATTAAGAATTCCAAAGATATTCATATAAATTATTATAAGCCATCCAGGCTCGTGGTGAATCATGACCATAAAACATTTGATTCTTGAACAAAGGAGTTCTCTATGGGAAAAAAATAATGTAGCACCACAAAATGTCCGCCCGATGTACATGCCCACACAACATGGGCTTGTAGATCTGCAATTTCTTTGGTACACGTTTTTTGTATGGCAGTGTAGACAGAGGCTCTGCTGTACGTCCTCCCGGTGGGGGCTCCTACAACAGCAGTGTCAACACACACATGTTGTGAGTTGTCACTGGAATTAATTAGCATATAATAACTTGAATGCCATTTTACAAGGCAGAGAATGCAAATAACAAACATCACCCTCGTGTGAAGTGACTAAGTGAGGGGTGCTCTTATCATCATACATCATCATACGTCATCACATTCTGGCCAATCACAATTGGTGTCCTCACTTTTCTGTCCTCACTTTTTGAGGGGCGCTATAGCCCCTCCTACATGGTTTAATGTTTGTCTTTAGTTCAATATTTGTTTTGTAAACGCATTGACAATGAAGGGAAACTGTACGTCATAATGTGTCATTTACGTCATATTATCTCTTTATTGTTAATGGTGTTTAATGTTTGTGTTGGCACCATTTGTTTTACATCACAATTACATCACCTAATCAACATGAGTTAATATATTAGCGCCCCTCACTTCACACAGGTGTGATTTCTATCCTCAATTCCGTGGTACACACAGCCACAGAAAGCTGGCTATAGCTTTCTGAGCACATTCCGTGCTCAGCCAATCAAATCATTGCTATGGGGTACGCTCATTGCTCAGCCAATCAAATCATCGCTATGGGGTACGCACATTTCTCAGCCAATCAAATCATCGCTATGGGGTACACACACAAACACACACAGCTGGGCATAGGTGGGGCTAGTGCCTCAAAAATACCTGCTCTTCCAGGACATGA
Organism: Electrona antarctica; assembly: GCF_951216825.1. Taxonomy (NCBI): domain Eukaryota; kingdom Metazoa; phylum Chordata; class Actinopteri; order Myctophiformes; family Myctophidae; genus Electrona; species Electrona antarctica. Next base: position 43,498,293 of record NC_136808.1, on the reverse strand, counting down.
TGTCAACTCTTCATTTATTGTTATTTCCCCTAAGGCAGAAAACCAATAAACTTGCATAGCTTAAATAAAAACAAAGAACAGAAGGTAAACAGAGTTTCCACTGTAGCTATACTCAAACATTTTTTTTCACAGTTAATTTAGGAAAGTGCCATCGGCTGAGAGAAAAACAAATTACCAGAAGAAATATATGATTTTCTTCAACCATTTTACTCTTGCATCCCAATTTTAGCCATGCCAAATAGGTGACAAATCAAACTAGAAATGCACTCGAGGTGCCAACTTGCGCGTTACAAGAGCGTTAGCAGAGCGCACAAGTACTGCTACTAACTAATGTCTATTACAACTACTCACGTGATTTGATTGATGGGAACTGTGTGACTCCAATGAGGATATGTGACTTCACGTGAAGCAGCCTGTGACATCAGTCTATGATGTCAGATCTATTATGTCAGTTATCTTTTATCTATGATGTCAGAATTATGATGTCATCTATAATGTGTTAGTATGTTGTCATCTACTGTATGATGTCAGATCTATGATGTCAGATCTATGATGTTGTCAGTCATCTGTGATGTCAGAAATATTTGTGTAACTTTTTCTATTTTTTAAGATGAACCATTTGGACCCGTCCTATAGCATCCATATTCTGGAGGGAACATTAGCAGAAAAAAGCAGATCTGAAAGCTCAACTTGTAGATTGTCCACTTGAGGGAAAAGAGCGGGCCAAGTAGGTCAAAGGTCATGTTTAGGTTATTGCCGGTGTAAGTCGTTACATTTCAGAAAATACACATTAATATGAATCCATCAAAAAAAGAACACAATTACATTAACAACAACATTAATTTACATTTTACACTGATGATAGTGCTGTCAAACAAGTCTACAAAGCTATATCTATGAAATCTATGAGAAAGTTTCATCTTCAACACAACTTTATACAATATGGGGTCTCTGTTTCTCTCTCTCTCCCTCTCTCTGTCTCTCTCTCTCTCGTCTCTCTCTCTCTCTCTCTCTCTCTCTCTCTCTCTCTCTCTCTCTCTCTCACTCTCTCTCAGCTAAGAGGTCCTTGGCCTGGAAAACATTGAATAAGTACATGCATGTATACAAAGTTTAGCACTGATCGGTCCGCAGCCAGTTTGCGAGATTAGCTCCAGACACACAGACGACATACAGACCCTTTCATAGATGGCCAGCCTCCAGCAGAGCCATGCCATAAAAAAATATATATATATTTTTTTGTTTACGAAAACAACATTAACGGTTTTGTGGGTTATTTCCCACACCGTTCCGGTGAGTTTCAGTAGAAACAGTGGGTGTGTTCTTGTTACATGCAGGGCTATTGTTCAACAGAGTGCCTCCCACTGACGAGTCTATATAAAGTCAGATTTCACCTGCAGCTCAAATAGGCCTACCTTCCTGTACTAACTATAACTTTGACGAAGTCAGCTCCACTGACTCATTTGACAGCTGGGATCCATAGAACATAAGAGAACCACATTCAACTTCAATTAATCGTCATCGCCATTTTTGTCTTTTATACTTTTCGTGTCATGATGAGGACTCTACTTTTTGGAGTTATTCTTGGACTTTTGACCCCTGGCCACTCGTTACCGGTTAATGGTGAGTGAAAGTTTATTCTCTGGCGCACTCTCTCTCTCTCTCTCTTTTAGCATATTCTCTTATCCAGAGTGACTTGTGGGTGTTTTAAGTAAGATACTGAAGTGTGGCAATTCGATCCTTTATCTGGATTAAAGTATGTGTCTAAATATTTGTCACTAATGTCACTCAGGCTGTCATCTCCATATTTTAAATTTATATGGTTTTCCATTAATTAATGTCCTATTTCGTCATACAGACCCCTTTTCCACCGGTTGGGAACTGGTTCAGTTCAGAACCTGCAGTTTTTAGTCCATGAGCCAGACCTCCAAAATTGGAACGTTAATTATGAATTGAGTGGGCAACACCATACCTATATTACATTGTCAATATAAGTAAATTAATATATGATAACCCTTCCACAGTAGTAGCTTGTTCTATTTTTTTTTGCACATTATCCTACATAATGCCTAATTTGCATAATTAAATGCAATTTCAGCAAATGTGTAATACAAGAAATCATTGTCTTTGTGTAAGGGTTAGTTTCATGGTGATAAATATTAATTACATTTTTACCTATTCACCTATCACGTATAGGCCTACTGAAAAAGCTACTTCTGTGGAAGTTACTTATATTGATCCTATAGAAACATTTTAATATAGGTATGGTTTTTCCCACTCAATTTATAATGAATGTTCCAATTTTGGCTGGCTCATGGATTAAAAACTGGTTCTGAACTGAACCGGTTCCCAACCGGTGGAAATGGGGCCACAGTGTCAAACAATAGTACAGCAGGTGTACAAGCTCAAAACGTGACTCATTTGAACTTGAGCTAGTTTTAGATTTTTTTTATTATCGCATTTATTCCCAATAGAAAGTCTAGTGACTCTAGTCGCACGCACGCACACACTCACTCACTCACTCACTCACTCACTCACGCACGCACGCACGCAGGCGCGCGCGCGCACGCACACACACACACACACACACACACACACACACACACACACACACACACACACACACACACACACACACACACACACACACACACACACACACACACACACACACACACACACACACACACACACACAGTTGCTGTTGTTGAGGAAACCTTGTCCAAACCGTTACTTTTCAAAAGAAAAACAGAAACTACACTTTGTATTAGAAATGCAATGCACAGCTGGTGGCTTTCTGCTCACCATAGCGTATTCTGCAACAGTTCACAGCTGTTGCAGAATACTCTCTCTCTCTCTCTCTCTCTCTCTCTCTATCTCTCTCTCTCCCCCCTCTCTCCCCTACACTGTGAGTCAGCACTCCCACCTTCACCTGAGATGCTCCTGCATGGTGTTTCAGGCTCCAGACTCTCTCTATCTGTAAGAATGTCCACTCCATGCAGGCTCCTGTTACATCACCGGTGTCCATGTTCCACTGGCTCCGCTCGCCACACACACACAGTCTTTGTCAAAACAAAAATGCTGAGCAGCTCCAGGAGGTGCATTAATGATATCCCCTGTCGTGGCTCTGTCAGGGGGGAAACCTTGTATGTCCAAAACTGTTACTTTTCAGCATTCAAACAACAAAATAGCATACGTAGCAGATCTACAAGCTCGGAATGCAACGCTTTGTGGCACGTTTTGAGCTTGTAGATCTGCTTCCTTTTCTACTTTTGTGCGACACTGTAGTGTGAGAATGTAGGGTGTTAAAAAACGGAGGAGGGGGGAACATAAAAAGATGAGATGAGAGGTTTCTGCCTGACAGCAACGGTATAATACGAAACCAAAAAGCAGTTATGCATGTAAATCTGGCTGAACAATATGTTCATGGTGATCAACCTCACTGAACATGACTAGACAGAGATGGAAGATGCACGTGGCGTAGCCTATAAGACTGGAACCTGATATAATTTTTGATTAGTACCACAGACGAAAAACAGTCTAAGTCCAAATTTCATTCTGACCCCTCCACGAAAAGGCCTCGTTGTCCTGAACCCTTATCTATCATTTATACATTATGGATCAATAGTGTGGACTTAGACTGTTATTCGTCTGTGGCATTATTTTGATCATATTAAGTATTCATTTACTTTTCTTGAGAATGTATACACAGATGAAGTACAGTAAGTAAGTAAGTACAGTAAGTAGCCTAAGTAATACAGACAATTTAAAACATAGGTCTATATACTTACCATAGGTGATTCGTGTCTCTCAGGGGTCTGTTCTAGACCCCTCCTGTTTTCACTCTACACCATATTAGCTGAAAATAGCTGATCTACAACATAGACACGTTGTGAGCTTATAGATCGTCTATTTTCATGGAATGTTTGCACCACATTATAGGGACCCTGGGGTTCAATTGGATAAGTATATTTACTTTTCTTTAAAAAAACAACCCTTACCGTAACATTGAAAACACTTTTCAATGTTGGAAATTGGAATAAAGAAAGAATGTGATTTATTGCATCACTGGGACCATCGGCATTATATATATTTTGCGTCCATCTCTATATTCAAGATCTGCTGCAGTGCAAATGCTGAACATGATTAACGTTTGCATGAGACAGGGGAGTGGGGGAGTTACTCAATTTAACCATGTCATTATCGTGTGCCAAAAGCTTGCGTAGCATGCTTTAATGGAAATGAACAATTTGACAGAATTGACACTCCTTTGGTTAACACACAGGAATGATTAGTCAGTTAAGTAAATCAATACTTGAGCAACTGACTCACCGCTCCTCATCAAAAAGCCTCATAGCACAACAAGTTTATACAAGCACTATGTCTGTTTGCTGATTAAGCTCTTATCCTTAGATCTATACAAACTACAAAGCTCTGTGAATTTCCTTTCCCTCCAGGTCAGGGCATGACGCAACGCACGTAGGTACATTCTTTGTGGTGATGCTTAGTTTTTTTCCTTTTTCATTTGTCACACAGGTGTCACAGAGCTACCGGTGGCCAAAGCGGAGGAGGACATGCTGCGAGAGGCCGTGACGGACGGCTTCATCGTAGGCTACGCGTTCCCAACCACAGCCACCAGTGAACTGCCCAGAAGTAGTAGTAATGAAACGACGACATCTCAACTTCCATACGGCCAGTCGCCCACGGACGAAGCCGAAGAGGAGGGCAGCACCACCACCAGCTCGGACGAATCTGATCCCATAGAGGCCAGCGGGATTTTCGAGGGCAGTGCTGATGTATACACATCAACACCGTGGGAAGTCACGTCTAGCCAAGTCCCGACTCTTACCTCTACTGTACACAGTACTACAGAGGCAGATATTCTCCTCACTTCTGACTCAAGCATTACCACCCAGGGTTATAGTCCTTCCTCAGAGTCAGTTACAGACCCCAGTACAACTATCAGTGTAACCCTTACCCCTAGTGTTATACCTGATATACATCACCACGCTGTCACAGAAGAACATGATGTAACAGACTCTACAACTAGCAGCGCTGCACTACATACTACACCTATGTCTACATCTACTGTCAGTAACCACATCGTTCCACATCTGGTCAATGAGGTTGAGGTGTCACTTCCAGCATCCGAGGAGGAGTTGGAGAAGAATATAATATCAGAGAATCGACTTCCAGGTAATAAATGCAGTGGAGCAGTCCTATATATCAACTTGTAGGGATAGTTCATCTTTGCCCGCTTACAACTGAGTGCCATTTGGTTCCATTTGTAGACTTTGAGAACCACTGCTATGTCACAATTGCAGGTATATCATGTGTATGAAGAGTATGTTTGTTTTTTAACTCATATTCTGGTCCCTACAGGTCTCAGTGTTGAACATTCAGTAGCGACTGACAATAACATATCTAAGCAAGAAGATCGCAAATCATCAAGTAAGTCCAAAGCAAGACTGTCTGTCCTTTATAGTACTTGTGTATTTCTGTTGCTTAATGCGCACATTATATACATTAATAAGACTTTGTTTGGAGTTGTTTGGACATTGTTTATTTTATTCAGAACATAAACTGGATCTGCTACTTTTGATTATTTTGCGTGACGCTGTAGTGTGATCAATAGGGCGTTACTTTACGAAAAAAACAAAAAGTTAAAATATGGAGATATGAGGCTTCTGACCGACAATAGCAATTCCATTACTACATGTTGACCATATGGTACCTAAAGAACAATGCATTGATGTAAATCTCTCTCTTATGGTGGTAGGTTGGATGATCATCACTGCCTTTGTTGTTGGCGCAATCGCAATGATAGTAGTCCTGGTTGCCATCGCAACAAGGCGCAGGTAAGATAACTGTAATACACATAACATTTTCATATTAAAATAATATCTACTTTTTAGTATATTTATTTTTTCCCCCCCAATAACTTGCACCCTTAGGTGGCGTGGAGCACCAAAGCAAATGCCCAATACCGAGGAGAGCAAGGCCAACGGCAGCAACCAGCAGAGGGAGCAAGAGATGGAGACGTTCCTAGAGAAAGGTACGCCCAAGGAAGACCAGCACACAGAGGAGTACACCGTCATCCCCTTGAACGAGCTCCCTGAAAAACAGCCTCTTCAGTGACACTCTGGGGTACTGGACGTCTCTGAGGGACGTGGGACCTTCTTTGAGGGAGCGTGTGTCAGAACCGAAGGGCTGGACGTTTTGAGCAAATGAATGTAATCTCGAGTGCAGGACGGCCGTTGCTGTTGAACAAAACAGGCTTCTGTGAATCTTCAGGGCTCTGAGCCCACAAGCAGTACTAGGAAGACCAAACTTTAACTTTAACTGACTTTTCAAAACCTTTGACATCTGTGATTATTATTACTATGATCTCTGCCAGGCTGATCAGAGCCTGGAGCGGAGATTGGACGGATCAGCGCTGTACTTTTCATGCACGCAGCCAGTATATGCCAAGGAAGTACCTTCGCCCCAAGTGTTTCTAATCAGCCTCATAGTGGCACTAAAGCCCACCTTCTATGTTTTGGCCTATAACCCTTGAACCGTAGGTTGTACAATCAAACAGTATTTGTTCCAGAATTCCTTGAATCATTCATGATGCATTATGAATGCAACTCCATATATAGCCACACCCATTTCCAACTAACTGAATTTTCGCATTTTCTACAAAACACGTTTTGCTACTCCTCCTAGAGACTATGTCCAAAACTTCAAAAGCACTTACACATCTGACGGACCAAATGCAAAAGGTTTAACCATATATTGTAGAAATACCTTTGTTTTCCCTCACGGCTTCCTTGGGTCCTGGCGGCTGCAACTCACCTCTTACACAGCCCTGGGTATAGGCCACCCGACCTGGTGGAGATGTACGCACTCCACAGAACATCACTTTCAAGTGGTGACATAATTATTGTCATATTGTCACATACGTAATAATAATGTATTTCATATAAAGTGGTCAGTTAAGAAGAATACCATTCATTTTTTGTTATTTTGAAAATTGCACTGTTTCATTTTCTGTTGAATGTTTATCATTATATTGTAAATAATAGTGGGAATAGTACTTTTTTAAAACATTAAATGTGGTTAAATACATTATTAAGTACATGCACCAAATCTACTCTATAACATAACTGGATGTGATCCAGTTATGTAAAAAAAAATATTATTGTGAGGTTATTTTGTGCGATATTACTTTCTAATTTGACTGTAACTTAAGTAATGATTTCCCCATATACATAATTTATGTTCTTATAGTACTGTGCATTATTCAGCGTAGTGATTTCTCTTGTCTATGGGCTAGAGTTTCTAGGTAACTTCTATATGACAATAAGTCAGTGTTTTGCATTTGTACAATTAATGTGTGGATTCCATCACTGTGCGACCTCTGGAATTCTGCCAACATTAACAACTACATTTTGAGAAATAAACACAGAGGCACCGTTTATCTATTTGTCATTTATATTTGCACAGAAGTATTAAAACATTTAGACAGTCCATTTGTCTGGCAGATAATGTTTGTTTTGTGTTGTTGTTGTTTATATAGCACTATGATACCTGGAGGTCAGCCATCAATGACATCAGTTATCAATGCTGTCAGTACACACAGAATAATGTATGGTTGGTTCAAAGAATCATAAACTACTTTAGTGAATGGTTCTTCATGTTCCTCATATGGTTCTTCAAAGCACTGGCGTAACAAGTCAATACCGCGGCCGTGGCGGGGGGGTAGAGCACATGATCGGGTCCCCCGTACCGACCCCCCCATTGCACGACATGATGCATTATGGTGCGATATTAAAGCTTGACGTTACATCACTTTAAAACAAACACATCCCCGCAACTGCGGATCTTACAAGCCTCGGCTACTGCAGTTTTCGCTCACACAAATTGTAACCATTTCAGCAAAGTAGTAAGCAGGCTAAAGTGAACTTCAATTTAATAACATCACATTCTTGCAGGCAGTGACAGTAACTGTACTGTAGCCTACCTGTTAATGTTTTTTGGGCAGCTGTTTTGCTAGCCCCTTTCGGTACCCTCGGTTACCGTTTCTGAATTTTGGCCGATGGTAGCCCAGGGTCCCTGATCGGTTCGTAAGCACTCAATAGGATGCAAATGTACATACCCTGCGTTCACACCGATCTGCGCTCCGCTTGAGTGTTGGTGAAATGTTTCAAAGATGCATAACGCGGCTATAGGAGACAACGGAAACGTGGGAGGAATCGCATTAAGCCCCGATGCCGCCACATTTTGGCCACAGAAACAGAGCTACAAATATTGGGCCATAATAACGTGAGTGTATTGAATGTAGACGCAGACACAACAACATGGAAAACAAACATCCACCACAGCAAGTACGAGCTCCGCCAATCAGAGGCAGGAACGTAGGGAAGCGCAGCTAGCCAGTCTCGGTGCGGGTGGCGGTACAATGGGAAGTCAATAAGGAAGTCAAGGAAGTGAGGAAGAGAGAATTTCAGAGCAGACAAAACTTCAAACAAAGATTTAAAATACTTAACGGCATCGGGGCGATTTCTCCCACGTTTCCGTTGTTTCCGTTGTCGCCACGTTATGCATCTTTGAAACATCTCACCAACACTCAAGTGGAGCGCAGATCGGCGTGAACGGAGGGTATGTACATTTGCATCCTATTGAGTGCTTATGAACCGATCAGGGACCTTGGGATACCGTCGGCCAAAATTCAGAAACGGTAACCGAGGGTCCCGAAAGGGGCTACTGTTTTGCCAGCATGCACCTAGCCGATCGCGAGCGAAAATTAAAGCCTGGGTACAGAGGCTACAGTAGCATGCACCAGCATGAGACTTGTATTAACTACTCACCTATAATACTGCGGACGCGGAGGTTCCATGTTTAACTTACTTCCAAAGTGTGTACATTGTTTAAGTCATGCATGGTTTTCATATCATATATGAACTTTGGTTAAAAGCTTGTGTTTAATTAATCCACGTGTGGGTTCTTGTTTACTACCGGTACTTGGTTTAGCTTGGTTTGCACTTTGCAGGCATCATAATAGCAAGAAGCTAGCTTGGCTACAACCAAAACTGACTTCCTCTTTCTCTTCAAAATAAGAGCCACTTGTAATGATTAGTCAACACTAGTTTAATTTCTAAGTCTACCTACAGGACGTAGATACTTTTATAGCACTCTGAGATTTGGGGATCTCATATCCATATTTGGGCATAGAGGTTTCCAGACAAACACCTTGACACACGGAAACGTCTCCAACTTTATTATAATAGATGATCCCTTTCAACCCCCGCCACATCGTCAACATCAGAGCAAGCATGCTACAGTCAATAACACGGAAAGCGTCAGACCTCAAGGAAATATCATCGTATTATCGTATACAGTACATTCTTGGACCAATATGTGTGAATCAAAAAACAACAAAAAAATATATTTTCATAGCCTATCAGGCCAGTTGACTACAGAGCAAAGCTTTAGTACAGGAAAGGGCTATAAGGAAATCAATTATAAAAGGAATAGACAAACAAGTTATGGGTTTTGAATTGGTTCAGGTTATCCGCTGTTGGACAGAAATCCTGTATGTCCAAAACAGTGCTTTTTTTAAATCCCTTCTATTAGAAGGAATGAAATGGACCCGATGTTAAATAGTCGACCAATAGAGGACAAACAAAAGCTTTTCTATTTCAGAGTGATACCGTCCCTGAGCCAAAACACTTTAGTTGGCTAAATTTGGTGTAGCTGGAAATAGACCTAAATGTGGGCTGCCAGAACTAGTGTTTTTGACAGCTGCAATCTTATCTTATACCCAAGGTAGGTTCACACCCGAGGTAGGGTACTCTAAAATGTTCATTTGACTTTACAGCCAAATTTGCCAACAAGTGCTTAAGGTATCGTTTTTGTTTCTGTTATGGATCCATTGTATCTGATTATTTGGTACACTCTGCCATTTACAGTAAAAGTATACATTGTATCTATAGCCTACAGTACAAAGTCAATAACCTACAGTAGGGCCTATGTGAGAGAACGGTTTAGCTCTATCATTTTAAGTTATTTGTTTTAATATATGGTAGTCTTCTATTTTATAAAAATGTATAGCAAAAGAAAACATCACAAAAGTGCCAAATTCTATACAGTTGAAGAATACATTTGAGCTACATAGAATATATACACAAAGTGCAAGGAGGCACTTTAAACATGAAAATACAAACTGGTGCAAAATAAAACATAAATGCCACTACACAGATTCGATAAATGCTATACTTAAATTACAAGCACTCTTTTGTGTATTTATATTTACATACAGTTGAACTGCGTGAGCCATGGGTTTGTTTTACAAGAAAGGCACAGCCTTCCTCTTCAAGATTGTATTTAAATGGGGTAGTTCACCACAAAATGTATTTTTTCTATATCCATTGGTATCCCCATGAAGCCTTGAATTCACTGAGATATTTTATTGCATTAATTTGATTAAATATTTCCATATTGAATAAAAAAAATCTCTATAAAAATAATGTATGTAAACCAAATCACAGAATGGACCACGCTATACTAACTGTCCAGGTTAAAATTGTTTTAAATGTAGCATTGCTCTTGTTAAGATAGGTCTCTCTTTGCTTCATTTAATTATATATTGCAATATTGGCTCAGGAATGCAAGGGAAAAAACCCATGATTTTATTTATTTTTATTTTTGAGGTGAACTATCCCTTTAAACTGGCTGCTGCAGAGAGACAGAACTTCACTTTATTTTATTTTTATTAGATCCCATGTCAGTCCTAATACTCTATGATGTCATAATGTCCAGCAATGTCATTGTCATCATACGGACTGCACTTTGCAGTTGACATCTTCAAGGCAAGGTTGTCCATTTTTTTTTTCTTTTTTTTTTCTGCAAAGAAATATACAGTTTTGAAACAAACAAAACAACAGAGCAATGCACTGGCACCGCTGAGAGTGGGAGAGTCAACCCTTTGAATGTTAATGTCACGCTCTCTTTATCTTGTGGTCTCTCTTTCACTCTCTCTCTCTCTCTCTCTGTGCAGCGGATCGCACGCACGCACGCACGCGCGCGCGCACGCACACACACACACACACACACACACACACACACACACACACACACACACACACACACACACACACACACACACACACACACACACACACACGCTCCTATGAACACAAACTTAGTGATTTGCAATAAACAGACAAAAACAGAACACATTCAGTGCTTGTGCATTAGAACAACGTTTCTCCAGCTCAGGTCTGGGGACTAGCAGGGGAGTCCAAATGGACCTTTAACGGGTCTGTAACTCTGATAGCTCGGAGTTAAATTAAAACACAATTTACAATGTACTGTAGATATGGGACCTTAACTTTATGACAAGTTACACGTCCAAATGGTCCAATGGAGGGGACAGGGACCAGTCGTTTAGAAACAAAGCATAACAGTTCCAACATTTGGTTTGTGGCCTTGGCCCTGGGCTCTCTGCATCACTGGACAGTTTGCATCGGTCGCTTGTTTATAAATAATTACACCTGCTGTTATTTAGAGGCCATATCCACTCCTCTTACAGACTTAAGTCCAAGATTTAAGCTGTGGTGGTGCTTACGTCTGCAGGCCATGTGAGCTGACAACAACACAGTTGACTGTTTGACTTAAAGGATTATATTCGCCTGCAGGTAAAACAGTCGGAGAGGTAACAGGTAATGCACCTTAGCAGCCTGCGGTTTATAGTACCGATTGACACCAGTTTTCTTAGTTAACTTTCTGGCTGCCATAGCCTTCTGCCTTGTCATCAAACAAAACAAAAAAAATACAAAGTTAATGGGATAACTCGAGGAATATATGAAATTACAGGCCGACATTGCTCTTGTGGAAATTAATGAAAACATATTTTTACCCTACCTCTGATTTTAGACATTTTATGGCATATAACTGGCAAGGCCATGATCACATTATGTTCATGTCTTTCGTTTGTTTCATTTTGCCATGATCACATCAAATCTGCCTTTCAAATTAGAAAAAAAGTGATCAATCCACTAGCACCCCCTGTTGAGCAGGTGGAGAGAAGACTGTTGGTATTGCAGATGTCATATCGTAGCTGTAAATTAGATTCTTTCAGAAGTTTATGTCTTTCGTTTGTTTTGTGGGCAGACAGACAGACGAAAGCTGGTGGAACTCAGGGAAAGTTCCGTCTTGTTGTGCACGTTAGTCACGCTTCCATGGCTCTTCCTCAACAAGAGAGAATTCTCTCTGGAGGCCATTTGGGGGCATGCCATTTGTGGTCACCTGAAAGCAGTCATCAAGTCATCTAACTGTGTAGTAATAATAATAATGCATCCAATTTGTATATAGCGCTTTTCATGGTACTCGGAGCCGCTTAGTTTAATGTGGGGATCAAGGCACCGTCACATGCACACTGTCACAGGTTGGGAGCAGAGAAACCAAAACCTTAACCACTTACACATTTTGATTAAAAGAAATTAAAAATAAATGCATAATAAAAAAACCTAGAATGTCTAAAATAGGGATGCCAGTTAGAAAGAGATCAGACATTTTTGACTGAATTTGATTTGAGGATCCCCAATGTGTAGTCTCTTCGAAGATACAATTGGGAACTTATTGATGAATACAATTGATTTTAATCAATACAACCATTATCTGCAGTAATTTGAGGTGGTCTGCCTATAATCTTCCATAAAGACATCAACAGGTTCAATGTCCGTAAGGTTTTTGAAGCAGGCGGCACACCGGATTGGTTACGACATGCACTGCCATCTTTAATGTAGTTCGGACATTGTTGCAATTAGCTCTCTCTCCGTTGATAGAGAGAGACAACGGACATAAAACTTGTGGATTGTAGCTTTAAATGTGATGCAGTAACATGTACAGTTACAGTACAATATTGATATGAAGTTCATTTCACAATTGGTCATGTATTTGATGGATTCTCTGCCCAACCGAACTACAATACCACAATAACAATAGTATCCCTAATAATAATTATCATTCAGAATATCAGACACAATGTTGCACCATGCGGACATCCAATGTAATAATTAGCAAATCAATAAAATATGTTTTGTTTGTTGTTGGTTGCATTTCATGAATACTTTTGAGGGTGTTTTGCTTTTGGCATTTTATGAATATCATCACTTTGGATGAAACAGCAGTTTTTATGTCTACCACTGCAGCAGACTTTGACCAAAGAGCAGCATTTGATCAAGGGCTACCACGAATACATGTCCAATTACGAAAACAAACATGTACGCGCATGGTGCGCATGTACAGTAGATATCCAAATAAGACATCAACACAAAACACAAAATGATTTGAGAGCAGAAAAGGTTTGAGAGAAGCTTATGCTTAACATCTTATAGGCAAGTCATACAGATTTCAATTAAGGAAAAGTGAGTTTCTTTAAGGATGTTATATGTATTAAAAGAACAAGTGGTGAATATAAATATTGGAATGCTGTTGATTAGCTATACATTGGTATCACAAAAACTGCTTTTTTTCATATGATTAACAGGTGTACAGTATTACATATAGATTTATTTCACACCTTTGAACAATGATTTAGATGAATGTGTGACATTGTATATTCACATAAACATAATTATGTCAATATACAAAATAACATAAAACAAAAGACAAACACACAACAACTTAAAACAGCACGAGCACATGACAAACACCTGGGGAGCTTTTCTCTACATACAAGTCTCTATGTCCGTTCTATATCCATATTGTACCTTGGAGTCGTCCATGAGAGCAGAGTTGTGGTGGTGGTGGGCGTATACATTCTGGTTACTACTGTTGTTTTCATAATACTGCTGCTGTTTGGTTCCCATGGTGTCGTATTCATCGGGTGGTCGGCCTTCCCGCTCTTGCTGAGCATCGAACTCGTCCAGTTCAGCTTTGGAGAGGTGGTACACGATGCCCGCGCCGTACGAGTCTCCCACCACGTTGACGGACGTGCGGAAACGATCCCTGCGAGATCAAAGTAAATGTAGACACAAAAGTCAAAGTCGTACGATTTGTCACACATGTTACCACAGTTAAATTTGTTCTTCGCATTTGACCCATCTCTTGGAGCAGTGAGCCGCAGCCAAGGAGCGGTGAGCTGATTTGACCCCCCCCAATCCAACCCATTGATGAGTATTGATACTCCAAGCAGGAGAATGGCTAATACCAAACGTAAACCATAAAATCTCCAGGCTTCTACATTCAGGAAGCGGATCCAATGTAGTAATCATTTTGTCAGAAGCTCTTGTTAATAATATTTTTCATTGGTTCGATATTTATAAAACCCAGAGACACACTTAACCACTTTCACTTAATTGCTGAGATTGTAGATTGGCTAGTTCTGCTACTTTTGTGTGAAACTGTATGTAGTATGACAAAGTCGCCCGACTTTAATTTATGAAAAGAAACACTAAAAGTAAAAAATATGGAGATATAAGGTTTCTGCACGACAGCAGTGATTTGTAAACTGGTGTTAATTTAGTTCACCATTATGCGTAGGTTTTCTCATTAGTGAATTTCCATCACATCAAAAGATTGTTGTAATTAATCATGCCCAAGAAAGGATGACACTTGAATAAACACACAGGCACGCACGCACAAACTCACAAACATGCACGCACAAACAATAACACGCATGCACCCACAATCACACTCACACACACACACAAACACACTCACGGGCACGTCCACACACAGCGTATCATTCAAATTAAGCCTTATAACAGGGAGAGCGGGTCACGTGATCCAGCATCCATAGCAACCATCCATAGCAACATTTAACATCTACTGTACATTCCAGCAGCTATCAAACTACAGATAGATTCTCACAAGAAATGTTATCAAAACAATGTCTGCGTAGATTGTCGTATTGTATTTAAACTAAAATTAGACAGTGGTGTTAGTTGTACGCAGACTCAAGAGACAGGGTTTTGTATTTCAATACATTTCATTTGGATAATACAGTATTATGTTTGCTTGTGCTTCTGTGTGCAGTGTGCAGGCAGAGGGAAATAAGTTACCACTTAAAATCCTTTCCAAAAGTTAAAATATTAGATGTACCTTTGTCTTCATGCCCTAAACATGCCCTAATTAGTGATTTTGAGGTTAAACGTGCACACTATAAGGGGTAGCATTTGCCACACCTGCACCACTGTGCATTCGTGCCCATGTATTGTACTCACAGCAGCCAGTCGACAGCCACCAGCAGACTGATATCCTGGGTGGGCAAGCCGACCGCAGTGAGGATCAGCAGCATGGTCACCAGTCCAGCACTGGGGATACTGGCGGCTCCCACACTGGCCAGGGTAGCCGTCATGCTGAAATAGAAGTCATCGTTCTTGCATTAAGCCGTGTATATGTTCAACAACGCAGCCATGCAAAGTAACATTGACAGCTATGAGGTGGCGAAAGCTTGACCTGCATAGCAACAGTTGCTAAACTATTTGGATTGGCATTGGACAATCGCTTTTTGGGGTGGGATTTAGCGAAGGGCAAATTATATGAAGAAATGTTGAAAATTGGTGAAGTGGTCCTTACAAAAAAGGGAGGAGGGACAAAGAAAAAAGCGGTCTCCCTGTCTCTTTTGTTAACAGAAAATACATTTTCAGATGGGATACCAATTTCATTCAATCAGCTGAGACAGAATCTCTCAAAGAGGATACACTACAGTATCAGCTTAAATTTTATAGTGTTCCAGTTCCATTTTTGTCTGCTCATTCTTTTTCGGAGTCATCACCTTCCATTTAATTTCTTTATCCTGTATCCTGAATAAGTTCTCCCCCCTGATTGGATAACATTTGTATCCCCAACCTGAAAAGGTATTTTCTGTTTGCCTATAGAAAGTTTGATATCAGAATATAGCTGTTTACAAAAAGTTGAAATATGGAGATCCAAGTTATATAATTGTTTACCTTGCTTGCATATCATATCATAATTGTAGAGTTGCAGACTGACGTCTCACCTTACAGTAACGATCTGCCCCCAGTCAAGGTCAATGTCGTTCATCTGAGCGATGAAGATGGCCGCCACGGCTTCGTAGAGCGCAGTGCCGTCCATGTTGATGGTGGCTCCCACGGGGAGGACGAAGCGCGTCACTCTCTTGTCGATGTGCAGGTTGTCCTCCAAGCACCGGAAGGTGACGGGCAAGGTACCAGCACTAGACCAAGACATATGAACAGAAATGCTTTAGATCACTGTTTCCCGAACAGCTGGTCGGGACCCATTTTTTCTGGGTCGCGAGTACTGTAAATACCGTATTCCCCTTTTGGCTTTTCCTACATTACAATTTATAATTTAGGCATTTAGCAGCTATATGCTCTTAATCCAGAGCGATTTACAAGAACAACACAAGGTAATACATCAAATACATAGAAATATGTAAGAATCATAAGCAAGCTAAGAACCTAATATCATTAAATACATTCAAATATGGTATATAAAAAAGGTTTAAACAAAAACAAACTCAACTTTATCAATTAAAACCAATTTATCAAAAGTATTTGATAAATACAATGAAAAGATCTAATCATTTCCATAAATACATTTAATAAAATGTAAGGAGTAATGAAAATAGCCAATCTACAAGCTCACACTAGCTATGTTGTGAGTTTGTAGATCTTCACTAGTTATGGGTCCCGGGCAAATGTATAATTTCTCTTTTGGGTCTTGAGCTAAAAGGTTTGTCAACCACGTGCTTTAGATCAGGGCTCTTCAACATTTCTTCAGGCCAATGACCCCTTAGCTGAGTGAGAGAGGAGCAGGGACCCCCACTGCATATTGTGTAAAGTTGTAAAGTTTTCATAGATTTCTGAAGCAGATTGCTTCATGCACTTGTTTGACAGCATTGTCACCAGTGTTGTGTAAATTGATGCTTGTGTCTTTGTCTGTTTAAACATTATCTTTTATGTTGGATTCATGGTCATGTGTGTTCAGACATAAACCCTCAATAATTTACTTATTATTATTTTTTTACTTCTTCTTTTCCCCCTGTACACCAAACCTCTTCCCTGAAAATAACTGATCTACAATAGACAGAAATGCAGTTTGACTGCAAAACACAGCAGTAGGGTTCTCATCATGGGACGATATCACAAGATCTCGTTATATTGTAGCTGAAATAAACTGACATTCAACACAGAACAGTACAAATATAGTTTTTTTTGACAGCCAAGACTTTCACTCGAATGATTTTAATTGGTTTCTAAAATAGGGTGGAACTTTTAAACCTTTAGTTTAAATTCAAAGAGGTTTATTATAAGCCAGGGAATTGTTGCCAAGCTGCAATTGGAAAGAAGTGAACTCACAGATACGATCTGTTGTGTCTTTCATTTTGTTTTATTCTAATACAAATGATTTTGTTCTGAAGGACACAAAGTGGCATGTTTTCGTTGAATGACATGCAGTTGCTTACAGAGCCGGAGCGTGACCTCTGAGGTCTTGACCTCCCCGGCCACGTTCCAGGCCATGCACTGGTAGACCCCCTTGTCCGTCTCCCGGGTGTCCTGGATCATCAGCGTCTCATCCTCCAGCACCTGAGCCAGCTGATCTGAGGTTTGGGGTTGCCCTTGGCCCTGCAGCTGACAGTGTTCCCTGAAGTGACGTCCACGTTCTGCGGCTGCGACGTGATCCTGGGCGGCTCACAGAGCTCCTCTGCAGTGCACATGGCCACCGTGCGGCCATGCAGGCGCAGGTGGCGGCACTCACTGACTCTGCGTAGCCGGCGTACTGCTTCAGCAGGTCGGCCAACCATAGCAGCTCACAGTCACAGTTTAGGGTTGTTCAGAAGCAGTCTCTTCATGGACTGTAGAAGAGAGAAGGTCCCCAGGACCAGATGGTTGATCCCGTTGTTGTACAAAGTTTTGGGAGGTGAGTGAAGGATTCGGGCTTTAAGAAGTCCGTTATTGTCCAAATAGAGATGTTTGAGGTTCTCCAGGCCTTTAAACGCTTCCCTGGGAATACTTCGTATAGCATTGTTGTTGAGGAATATAGGCACTCCAGTTTTGGGAGGTGACTGGTGAGTGAAGGATTCGGGCTCAAAAACTGCCGGCACGGTTTCAAAGTTTAGATACAGATCATCGTGGTCCAACACACACCCTGATGATCAGCAACAGGGCGACCGCCGTGAGTAAGAACAAAAGCCGCCGCTCACCACCAGTGTTCCGTGATTGATTGAATATTCACAGTATGTTGTAGAATGGGTACATTTCAAACAAAAGCACAAGGCAATACAAAAACTGCTACTGAGGATAAAACCAGGAAAAGCACTAAGACTTGTTAACATCAGGGTCCTCCATTTGGAAACGGCACTTTTTGACCTCTGGCCGCACTGGACGGCCCTCCATGCTTCTTTTTTTTTACACCTCTGCCGCTTAACCGAGAGTGTGGCGTGTTAGAGGAGGCCTTCTCCGTGTGTGTAGGTAACAAAAGCTGACACAAAGAGCCGTCTCCTGTCCAGAGTCCACTATAGTCTGAAAATGGCACTGTTAGGGTGTATAGAACAGAAACAACTCTTCGGTGTAAGACAAACAATCACGTAATTAAATGACACAGCGTTTCTCTTGTGAAATCTTTCCTAACCAAGAAGTCTGTGTTTACAAGCAGCCATAAAATTAAAACATCATCAATCACCATGTTTTTGCGGTCCGTTCTTTCATCTCTCTCTCTGCCACCAATCTAAATGTTATTTCACTCCTGCCATTACCACAAGCATTATTGCAATGCATGTTGTTTAACCAAACTTGAGCCCTATAGCCAGGGGCTTCATTTGATATCCCAGGGGAATTTCCACTCCCTAGCAAGGGGCTAATGTCAAGTACAAACTAATGTGTTGGTGAATGCATTATCCTCAAAATTCTGTAATTTTATGCATTTTCACTACCTTCCTACGTTTTTGCAGGTTAATTAATTCGATTTTAGATTGGTGCTGAGTCAAATCTTCTTGTCACCAATACATACATTAGACACTTTTAAAAGAATCTTCAATTTTGTGAAACCATTGTCAGTATTTCTTTCTGAAATCGGTCTCAAATTGTAACTTTTTTGCCACCCTATATTTCTTTTTTAAATGGCGCCTCTGGCTCTAGTGCAGATCCACAAGCTTGAGCTTGTAGATGCGGTAAGCTAGTTTTTGGCAAATGTTTTCCAGAGAATAGGCATGCTGGGGTTCAAGTGGTTACGATCAAATTAAATCAATTATCATCATTATCCAATGACTAATCTCCAAAGACAGATTCTGCCGCGCCCCAAGAGGCAAAAACATTAGATTTATTTATTTAATGGATTCCCAGATCGTCTCACATATGTGTTTTGTTTTTTGTTGGTTTATTTCAAAGAGGTGTAGCATAGACCACAGAGCTGTTGCCGAGCCAGAAACCAAGGAGAGAGTTCTGAGATCACCTTGGGAAATGAGTGAGTAGGCTACGTCCCATTGACATTAAAAACACAAAGTAAGGACAGTGTGAAATGTGTGATCCCTTGGGGAATGAAAACTTTGAGTCAAAGGCAATAACAAAGCATTATTTTCTCAACAGTAACTAGTTTATGGTCTTTGCGTTTATATGACAATTCAAGACAAGTTTCTGCATATTCAAGGTGAAATGGGAATGAATTTGCAGATTGGATGTTTTCGATGCACGATACAAGTGCACTATTCACCGTACGTGTGTTTGCAAATGTCTAGTCAGGCAAAAGATCTATGAGCTTACAACGCATCGCAATGCGATTGAACGTGAAAGTGCTTAAAGCAGCAGTATGTACTATGGGGCATAACATGGCAGCCAACTCTGCCTTCATTACCCAAGAGTCTCTGCAAGCATGTCCGGCGAGGACACGCTGTGATTGGCAGTCTTCGCTTTGACTGGCAGTTCAGCCTTGGTGCCTTAATTGGCAAAATGCCAGGATGAAACTTGTGTGTCCCCTATTCGTATAGTCTAATACGTTTAAGCCCTAGGGACCCCCTGATGCTATACATTTATGGAAGGATGATTGTTATTCCTTAAAAATGCAACTTTATAATTTTGTGGGACATAATGTTATATTATGCTATAAATAAATATATTAACTTAAGTTACATAGTAAACAATTGAAACAGTTTAGTTTGGGATAATTACTATATTCGATCCATTGGAACACAGGTTCTGTTTTTTTTTCCCTTCCGTAATTCACTTCCATTTCCCGAAAAGTAACAGTCCTGGACATG
Source organism: Electrona antarctica (assembly GCF_951216825.1). Lineage (NCBI taxonomy): Eukaryota > Metazoa > Chordata > Actinopteri > Myctophiformes > Myctophidae > Electrona > Electrona antarctica. Next base: position 43,478,069 of record NC_136808.1, on the reverse strand, counting down.
TAAGGTTTTTCCATTGCCATGATGTCAATAAAAGACCAACTCACAACCTAAAATCATTAAGTTGAATGTGTGAGAAATGTCTCCCCCACCTGGACGCTGTTCCCAGAGCGGTGACCCAGGCCTGGAAGATTCCCATGAAGAAGGTCCAGGGGTTCTTCCTGGTGATGACGAAGTAGATGAGCGGCAGGAAGATCCCTCCGTGGATGAGCAGACCCACTATGACAGTCACCATGTACATGCCCAGCTGTCTGGCCACCACCTCCAGGTCGGCGATGGAGATGATCTTTCCACAGATCAGACAGGCGATACCCAAGGGCGAGTACCTACACACAAACACACACAGTGGTGGAAATGGAATCAAAATATATTTTAAAGTACCAAAAGTAAACATACTCGTCGTTATGCAGAATATCACATTGTACGTTTTCAAAAAGTATAAATATCCTATGTAGGGAGTATTTAGGGCTGGTTTGTTTTGTAATAATAATAATCAATAATATGCTCTATGCACACAGAATAACTCTTCCTACTTCCTTCATGGCCTAGTGGAGTGTAGTAGCTACAGTGCAAGTATGATATTTGCCTCTGCGTGCAGTAGAAGTAAAAGTATTGAAAATTGGAAATATTCCTGTAAAGTAAAAGATACCTCAAAATTGTACAGTACTTGAGTAAATGTACTTCTTTGTGGGGTTTACTTACCACATAATGTAGCCCACCAGCCTCATTACGATCTCATTCAGTACGTTGAAAAACTCCAGCATCAGTTTGGCTTTTGGTCCCATGTTGGCCATGGTGACTCCAAACGCCACGAAAAACCCGATTAAACCTGCAAGAAAAGGGCATGGGACATACTATAAGAGAGATGTCTGCCACCAGTTTATGAATGTGGTTCATAGTGTTAGTGTATATAGTTAGTTAGTTTATTGATCATCTTCCAGTGTCAAGTACAAATTATACAATTCAAGGAAACTGTCACACAAAGGTGGAAAAAGGCTGAAGCTAAAAGCTTATAAACGCCTATCCCATTTACAACCTAACATGATTTATGTTTATTAAAGTCCCAATGCGTGCCCCCCTGTGCCCCCCACAAAATGACCGGAACTACTTAATATTTCACCAAAACCAGAGCAGAACTCCCACCACGAGACTCGGGCAATTAATTAATACTGTTGCAACCACTATATTAATGGTATTTCATACAACTTAAGTAAAAATAAATCTGAACTATCCCTTTAACGGTTAAAGGGTAAAGGGTAAAGTTTAACCACTTCAGGGCTCTATGCTAGTGTATTTTCTGTTTGCTTTTATTGTGGAGAAAGCTTTAGCTGAAAATAGACAATTGTCGATCTGCTATTTTCTGCCAAATGGATGACCTTGAATTGGAATGAAAATGATCATGTTTTAATAAGTCTGTGATGTATATAGGCAAGTTAAGGCAACTATACACTATGAATTAAAATGTTTGACCAACCGAGGACATTCATTCCTCCTTTAAACTGGAGCGACCTCTTGATGGTGAACTGGGGCGGTCCTCTGGTCCTGTTAGTGGGCACTGGTACTTTGGTCGAAATCGTCTGAATCTGCAAGTGACATTTAAAACATCAAATTATTAAAATTAATAATACAATCAGCCATAAACCAGCCTCACATCACCAGGCTTTCCACCACAGAGGAAAGCTCTGGTTTTCATTCTAAAATTGAGACGTGTGATCCGGTTTAGAAAATTAGGGAGACTATAAAACTAAACTAAAATCATTAGTTTAGTCTCCGTAGTCAAAAGAAACATTAACAATTTATTATACCAAACTAAACAAATTTTAAACCAGTGGAATCATTTTGGAGGTGCACGACACTCTTGGGTTCTGCCATGGGTTATATCCGCTCTAGAACGGATCAGAAAACGAAAAGAGAGTTGATACGATGCAGAATTATAGCCATGAACAGAATCAGCATGTGCCATGTGGGAAATCACCTTCACTAGGTGACCACCTGTCAAAATGGCCATAGTTGTGTGAAGTAGAAGACCTCAACACAAACCTTGATTGAAAAAAGACAGAGATCCGGGCACTCAAAATATTTAAAAGAGGAGAAGAATGGCTACGGACCCCCATCTGAAAATATTTCCTGCCAAGGACCCCCATAAGAGAGACCCCCGTTCAAAATGTTCAAAATGATTCAATCTTTTCACAATTCTGTGAAAGATTTTGCTAAATGTTTTGCTCTTACTGTACTAATTATCATTATTTTAATAACTTGTAGCTGCACTTTAACAATAGATTTTTTATTTCTAGATCAGTAGTTCCAAAACATTTTAATATGGTTCTAGGATAAATCCCACCTGTTGGAAGCAGGCTTGCACCAGGTTTTCGGGGAAGAGATTTCGGATGAGGTCAAAGAAGGAGTCCAGACTGGAGACGTCTTCGTTCTTCTTGCCCGCTCCCATCTGCCCCCTGAGCTTGGGGTTTCCGGGGTGGATGACCAGCACCAGCACCACGCCCAGCACCGCTGCGATGATCGTGGTGGTCATGTAGTAGACCATAGCCCGGGTGCCCAGCCGGCCGCTGGACTTGGGGTCCAGACCAGCAAGACCTGTGGGATAATGATCATAAGGGTTTTAGAACCAGTGATGGAAGAACTTAAGAAGTACAGTAGACTCAGATGTTTTACTTAGGTAACAATTCAACTTAAGTACCGGTAAGTATAAATTCTGCATTGTAGATATACTCTTGCTACAAGTAGAAGTCCCATATTCAAAATGTAGCCTGCTTGAGTAAAAGTACAAAAGTATCTGTATTAAAATGACCAGTATGTAAGTGGCAAAAGTATGGTCTTTGTGGCAAGTTCAAAAAGGTACTGCCACACGATAAGGGATTTTACTATAAACCAGTGTTGGAACAATGGGTCCCTGACCCATTTTGAGGTCGCTTTTTTAATCACTGCACCTTGAATTAAGTTTTGGCCTACTGCAGGTAAAGTGTTAAAATGGTTGCTGTTAGAAAGGTTGGAGATGCTTGAATACAGTATATCGTCACTGTGTGGGAAACTGCATGTCCAAAACTGTCACATCGCTTTTTGAGACGCTTTTCGGGCTTGTGGATCTGCAAATGCTGTTGTGTGACGCTGTAGTATGATGATCAAGTAGAGCGTTAATTTATGAAAAAGAGAGAAAAAAAGGATATGGACCAAGGGTCATCACCATGTTGGCTTATGGTGGACATTTTTGGAGAGACAGCCAACTCCATCTTCGACCGCGGCGAGTCGTCTTGACCTTTGGCCTTTGGTCATGACCTGCCTCGACCTCCAGAGCTTTCGTCGCGACCTGCGCCTCTTTTCCACGACGTTCCACCCGTTCACCATGACGCACGGTACGGTCTCCGCGGAGAATGGGCGCTCGTGGAGTATCGCGTATTTTGCGACACGTCGCGACCTTTGACCTTTGTTGTCGCAACCTTTTAATTTTTTGTCGGCGTTCGCCGCGACGCCCGCACGTGCGCCGCGACGCCCGCACGTGCGCCGCGACGCCCTCCGTGCGTTATGGCCTTGGGGGGTCCCTTAATTGCGAAATTTGCGACACTCCTTTGTCCCCGAAAAATAATAGGCTGCGCTTTTCCGACATGTACTTTTTGTTTGATTGCATGTTTTATTTTAGTCTAATACACACATACTGTATCATATTTTGTAGATTGATATTCGTCTCATAAACTCCAAAAAGAAGCAATGATTTTGATTCGATTTGAAAAATCACAAAGGCTACAATGAATTTACAATCAGCTGCTCTACAAGCTCACAACGCGCTATACATCTGCTGCGCGAATTGAGATCTCATTACAAGGTCTGTCTGTCTGTCCATTCGACGCACAGGAAATGAAATGAAATGAAATGATTACTATATTTACCCAGGGTATCTGGGCTAAGCTCAAGAACTTGTTTCCAGCAGGCCCTGCTCATAGAACATTTCATCGTAGTGGTTCAATGCCTTGTTCAAGGGCACTTCAGCGGTGGTAATTTGAACGTGTCGGACCGCTGATTCGAACTGGCGACCTTCCGGTATCAAGACCGCTCCGCAATCCGTTCGGCCACCGAGGCGCACAGAATGCAAAATGCATGCCAAATGATACGCACAGGTGTGTGTGTGCGCGTGTGTGCGTGTGTGCGTGCGTGGGTGCGTGCGTGCGTGCGTGCGTGCGTGCGTGCGTGCGTGCGTGCGTGTGTGTGTGTGTGTGTGTGTGTGGGTGGCCCGAGAACCACTCCACGGCGCGTAAAAGCACCAAAAGATTTTTAGAGAATTTAGACTTCACTCCATGCTTGACTTATAAGAATTACATCATTACCCCCCACCCCCCCCCCCTCCCACCCTTGTTAAATTAATATATTTAAATTGATATCTGTGGACAGACAGACAGACAGACAGACAGACAGACAGACAGACAGACAGACAGACAGACAGACAGACCTCGCAATGAGATCTCAATTTGCGCAGCAGATGTAGCGCGTTGTGAGCGTGTTGTGAGCTTGTAGAACAGCTGATTGTAAATTCATTGTAGCCTTTGTGATTTTTGTGTTGTCCTTGTAGGCTATCTATTGTGTTGGGGGGTCGCCCAGGGACCCCCAAAGGTCCACGGGGACCCCCCAGAAGGACGATCGTGGTCATGTGGATAACATTCCGATGGTATAACAGCCATGCGCTCTGTGCGTAAAATCGTCCAAACTCGCCTTTTCAGTAGGCCATTAAACTTTCAAATCGAATCAAAAACATTCCTTGTTTTTGGAGGTTATTAAAGTTATATCAATCGACAAAATGTGATACAATATGTGGGTATTGGATTAAAATAATTGACGCAATCAACCTGTGCTCTGCGTCGCACAGGGACCCCCCCCCCCCCCAGGTCCATTTGGTTCCATTTGAACCAAATGGAACATTTGAGAACGACTAGTACTAGTGGACTCCTAATGTGCCATAGTGTCATAATAAATAATTGTCATACTTATTCTGAAGAAAACCTGGAGACTTGACATTCAGTAAGTGGGTGTTATGATCAAAATGAGAACATTATAATGGTGTGTAAAACAGAAAATCTAACATTTGCCACGGACAAGACCAAGTTTTTGCCACGGACCGGTCCGTCCGGTGTACGGACATGTTGGTGACCACTGATATGGACAGTAACGATATTTATAGTTTTGTGTGGTTAAGGTCACAGGAGGATAGTGAGATTGCATGACCTCAAAACACCTTCAGGTCTTGTAGAAGTAGGGGTAGCGAACCAACCAGCAGAGGTGGACACTGGATAAAGTAAATCGTTGCTGTTGGGAAGAAACCTTTAATCTCCATATTTTAATGTTTTGTGTTTTTTCGTAAATTAACGCCCTACTTACACAAAACAGCATCACACAAAATACAAAAGTATTAAAAGTACACAGGGAATCCAAAAGTGATTTTTACCCGGCAACGCATGTTGGGAGCCACGGTACACTGCTGCTGTTATCGGCAGTTGCCGCTTACAAACCGGCACTGCCGTGGCACGGACTGGCAGTGTAGTGTCATAATCCCCCCGCCACCCGTAAACTCATACATCATTGAGATCAAATTATAAAAAACATTAGAAATAAAACAATGTGTAAAGAGTAAAGACACTTGTTTGTAAAACAAAATACAGCAAGGAAGTCAACCATAAAAATAAGAGACAAAAGTCACTATACGTCACGACTTTTGTCTCTTATTTGTATTCTTATTTTCCTATAAGCCTCATACTCTAGGGGTGCGAAATTCTTTCTCTACAATGTAGCAGAGTGAAAGTCAGCAGCTTCCAAAAAACAAACAAAAAAAAAAAAAAAAAAAAATCTCCAAAAATGTGCTTTAGTACAGTACTCAAGTAACAATGTATTTACTGTCTACCATTGCCGATGGTTATTGAGGATATAGCCATGAGATTGCATGACCTTCAGAGCTTGTACAATGTGCGTATACCAACCAGTACCGGCTCAGCAGCCACGGCCAAAACAAAAATGTCCTTAAACCGAGCAGTCAGATTTTTTGTTTGGTCTGGAAGCAATCCAAAACAGCCCTTTTGTACTGGAAGCGTATTTTATTTTGGTCTGTCTCTGGTGAGAAATAAAGAGTGGGCTATAATGGTGCCTCCCTGTCCAATGCTCTTCTGGAGGAAGAATTATGTTGTTTACCGATATTTAGAAAGATCTCTTTTGTGTATAATAAAGACATTACATATCGACTAAAAAGCACTGAGTGGAAGATAGACAATGAGCTCTTTCATAATATAGCCTAGTCTCATGGCCACTGCAAACTTTGTTTTCATATAAAATGGAAATGGAAAATAACATAAACGCAGTGATGGAAGTAGTTTATTTACTCAGGTAAAAGTAGCAATACCACAAGGTAGAAATACTCTGTTACAACTAAGTAAAAGTCATTCATTCAAAATGTTACAACTACAAAAGTATTGGTATCAAAATATATTTCAAGTGATTTCAATAATCAACAATAGCAGTTCTACAGGTTGATGCAACACATTGTGATCTTATAGATATAAGCTATATTTGAATAGCTTTAGTATAAAAAAATCAATCAATCAATCAATCAACCACATTCTTACATTGCTTACAACAGTAACATACTGTAGGCCTATCCACATATCTTATTAATGTACTATAGACTATTATCCTCATACCCACTGTTGTACACCGGCCTGCAGGCATATGCATATATATACACACACGTACGTACACGCACGCACGCACGCATGCGCACCCACCCACGCACGCACGCACGCACGCACGCACGCACGCACGCACGCACGGACGCTGCTGCTGCTGTTGCTACTGCAACACATGCATTCCCAAATGGATAGCATCAATAAAGGTCCATCTACTGCATCTATCTGAACCAACATGCACCAGTGCCACTCACCTGTGACCAGACTGGAAACAACCAAAGGTAAGATGAGCATCTTCAGCAGCCTCATCAAGATCTCTCCTGGGAATGAAATGACCATGACGACATCCGGAGGCAGAGGAGAGTAGTGTCTGAGCAGCATCCCCGTGCAGGAGCCCAGTAACACACCTGCAAACAATAAGAACATCACCATGAATCTAACGGTAACACACCTTAAAAACACGAGAACAAAGACCTTAAATCGTGGCTTCACTTAAATACTCCTTATAGCTGGCTACAAGGGCAGTCGTTCTATCAGTGGTGAAAGAAGTACTCACATGTTTTATTTAAGTAAAAGTGAGAGAAATCTACCACACCGAAGTTCCAGACTAATGTCTATGCAGTGATATTAGTCTGGCCATGCCAGGCTAAGTAAAAAAAAAATACCCCAAAGTACAGTACTTGAGTACATTAGTTACTTAGTACTTACACAACTGCTTTCTGTGTTGTTCTGTTAAGTTGTTTGTCCAGTGTGTAGCCTACTCTCCTTCACTGTGTATGGTTATCTGTAGTCTGCTGGGTGATTGTTGTATAATAAATGGACCTAAATGGAAACAAGCTTCAACATGTTTGTGTTTGTTCCCTTTTGGCGCTTTTAATTGGTGATACTGTCCTTCCAAATGTTTTGCCAATAAAGTATTCTTTTCGATTCTAACATCATCAAACTAGACATGGAAACCTTGCCGATCTACAAGCTCACATTGCATCATATTGCGATGCGCTGTGAGCTTGTAGATTATAGATATCTTCACTTTTGCACCAGACTCTAGTACGACAAATTAATTGACAAAAATGAAAAAGCTGAAATATGGAGATGAAAGGTTTCTGCCTGACAGCAATTAACACAGCCAGTGCAAGAAAGGGATTTCTACGTGGTTCGAATCCCAACGGTCCGGTGCGGGACACGGATTTCTACATTTACCGCATTTTTTTATTGATTACTTTGACTCCGGGCCCGTGATCCCAAAAAAAAGAAGAAAATGCCTCTCCCCCTCCCTTCCTGAAAACAGGACGGGAGGGGGTTGGCATATTGTCACGTAATGGTGGCTCGGAGACTCCCATGCAACTCAGGTCAACAGAATCGCTGCATACCAAGCCGATCGTCTCGGTGCACCTCTCATCTTATTGTCTCCACCAGGCCGAAGGCATGGGGAGAGAGTATGTTTTGCACTCCGTCCGTCCGTCCGTGTGTCCGTGTGTGTGTGTGTGTGCTAATCTCCGGCACCGTTAACCCGGTCGATGCCAAATTTTGCACACACACTCCCTGGATGCCAACAATGAACCTCTGCCCCAAGATTTCCAGAACGGCCTGTTATAGCGCCACCAGGAGGCCGCTTTGTGCAAAACAAGTTTTTGGACAGTACACCTACAGATTTTGTCCAAACATCACGCAAATTGGTACACAGTCTCTCTAGAGCCATTCAACGAAACGGGTCTTTCAGATTTCTCCATCCTGATTGGCTAAGATTGGCTTCCAAAGTTCGCAGGAGTGCTCAGTTTCAAACAAAATGCTGCAAATCGTGAACACATCGTGTGATATCCGTGAAATTGTGCACGCACATTCCCACTAGGCCGAGGAAGAAATGCCACATGAACATTTTCAACTCAGCCTCATGGTGGCGCTATAACTGGCCGAAAAGTGTTTTTACCTCTAACTGCACGGATCTGTGGATAACTTTGTATGCCAACTCCCTAGAGGCCAAGGAAAAACCTTTGCCTGGAATTTTTCACATCTGCTCTTTATAGCGCCACCAGGAGGCCGACATATGTAAAACACATTTTCTAATATTACTCCTTCAGATTTTATCCAAATTTCACGCAAATCGGTACACATGCTCTCCATAGTCATGTGAGAGCATGATTTCTCATAATCCACCCTCATTGCCTACGATTGGCTTCTAAACCTTTCAGGAGTAGCCCGCTTTGTACCCGTTTTCTACAAATTGCCACAATTACTCAACGCAGCGTCTGATTGCGGTTACACTGTGCATGCATATTCCCACTAGGCTGAGGAAGAAATGCCACTTGACAGTTTTCAAATCAGCCTCATGGTGGCGCTACAACAGGCCAAGCCGTCACTCACACACACACACACACACACACACACACACACACACACACACACACACACACACACACACACACACACACACACACACACACACACACACACACACACACACACACACACAAAACATCCTCCTGGTGGAGACCTGTGCCCAGAAGGGCACTTTTTCTAGTTTCTCTCTCTTTGTTTCAGGGAGGGGAGGGCTCCCTCCTGTGTGTTTCAGCGGATGGAGGGGAGGGGTCTTGTGTGTAGTGTGACTGTGACTCTGTGAGTGTCTGTCGGTCAGATTTCTGTCTCCTTTTTTCTTCATACTCAAACAAAAAAACTATCACGGATTGTATCGTCCCTCGGCGAGCGGTTATTTCTTTATCATGATGATCAACGCCGGTCAGATGGAACAATGCAAATGCGCTGTTGTGTTATGGGAGGTGGGCAGGCGGGCAGCAACACTAACTGTGTTGCAGTTATTTCGGGGACAAATGAAGGCAGCGTCTCCACAAAGGAGCGTCGCACAGGTCCTCACTAATGTTCATGATAAAATACCACAATTTGTTGGTATTTGTTGTGCTCATGTTTGTTTTTTTTATCTTCTGTTTATTCTTTGTTTCGTTTTGTTTTTCCTCTTCCCTCTGTTTTTATTTTTATAATTATTATTATTATTTTTTAAATTATTACTATTATTATTTTTACCCCCTTCATTGTTTTTCATTATCCTGTACATTGGACATGACGATCGGTTAATCTTTACAACAGTAGAAATGGAATTCCGATGTATAACTATCACGAACTCTGTCACTGGGAGCGAACGGACTAAGAAGGCCTGAAACTATTAAAATATGAGACCCTTACTCTCCTGGAACTGTATGACAATACATACCGTAACACAATGAATGACAATACTATAAATGTAACAAATGACTTGTAACAACTATGAAATGTACTGTGAAGCCCTACACGAATGGCTTCCAATATTGCATTGCAACTTTTCAGGAATAGAAAGGCTGCCTGCTGTTTCTATTATAGCTTTGATTCCCGATCAATGATGTCGCTGGTAGACAGGTTTCTGAACTGCTCACAGCCCTCCTATGAGACACAGACCGAGTCGGGAAAAACATTGCTGCATTTTATCATGAACATTAGTGAGGACCAATTATATGAAGATGTAAACTGGTGAAGTGGTCCTTTAAGTAATTTACATATAAATAAATAAAGGAAACAGAATCAAACCAAAGCCCTGGTAAAGTTGGTTTGGGACAATCATTGTGACATGGTATTTTGCCTTCATTTACAGCAGACGATTAATGACATAACCCAAGGTGACAACAGTCTCTCAGGTTGTACAGTAATAGTCCTGGGTCACAGATACTGAGCTATTTCTGTCTACACGCAACTACCCTTTTCTGTCTACACGCAACAATATACTCTTTATTTCTGTCTACACGCAACAACTATTCTTATTTTTGTCAACACGCAACAATATTATTTTCTGTCAACACAGAACTATCTGTCAACAAGCAACAGTACTCTTTATTTCTGCCAACACACAACAATACTCTTTATTTCTGTCAAGTGTCAACACACAACAATACTCTTTATTTCTGTCAAGTGTCAACACACAACAATACTCTTTATTTCTGCCAACACACAACAATACTCTTTATTTCTGCCAATACACAACTACTCTTTATTTCTGCCAACACACAACAATACTCTTTATTTCTGCCAACACACAACTACTCTTTATTTCTGCCAACACACAACTACTCTTTATTTCTGCCAACACACAACTACTCTTTATTTCTGCCAACACACAACTACTCTTTATTTCTGCCAACACACAACTATTCTTTATTTATGCCAACACACAACTACTCTTTATTTCTGCTAACACACAACTAATCTTTATTTCTGCCAACACACAACTACTCTTTATTTCTGCCAACACACAACAATACTCTTTATTTCTGCCAACACACAACTACTCTTTATTTCTGCCAACACACAACTACTCTTTATTTCTGCCAACACAAAACAATACTCTTTATTTCTGCCAACACACAACAATACTCTTTATTTATGCCAACACACAACTACTCTTTATTTATGCCAACACACAACTACTCTTTATTTATGCCAACACACAACTACTCTTTATTTATGCCAACACACAACTACTCTTTCTTTATGCCAACACACAACTACTCTTTATTTCTGCCAACACACAACTACTCTTTATTTCTGCCAACACACAACTACTCTTTATTTATGCCAACACACAACTACTCTTTATTTCTGCCAACACACAACAATACTCTTTATTTATGCCAACACACAACTACTCTTTATTTATGCCAACACACAACTACTCTTTATTTCTGCCAACACACAACTACTCTTTATTTCTGCCAACACACAACAATACTCTTTATTTCTGCCAACACACAACTACTCTTTATTTCTGCCAACACACAACTACTCTTTATTTCTGCCAACACACAACTATTCTTTATTTATGCCAACACACAACTACTCTTTATTTCTGCTAACACACAACTAATCTTTATTTCTGCCAACACACAACTACTCTTTATTTCTGCCAACACACAACAATACTCTTTATTTCTGCCAACACACAACTACTCTTTATTTCTGCCAACACACAACTACTCTTTATTTCTGCCAACACAAAACAATACTCTTTATTTCTGCCAACACACAACAATACTCTTTATTTATGCCAACACACAACTACTCTTTATTTATGCCAACACACAACTACTCTTTATTTATGCCAACACACAACTACTCTTTATTTATGCCAACACACAACTACTCTTTATTTATGCCAACACACAACTACTCTTTATTTCTGCCAACACACAACTACTCTTTATTTCTGCCAACACACAACAATACTCTTTATTTCTGCCAACACACAACTACTCTTTATTTCTGCCAACACACAACTACTCTTTATTTCTGCCAACACACAACTATTCTTTATTTATGCCAACACACAACTACTCTTTATTTCTGCTAACACACAACTAATCTTTATTTCTGCCAACACACAACTACTCTTTATTTCTGCCAACACACAACTACTCTTTATTTCTGCCAACACACAACAATACTCTTTATTTCTGCCAACACACAACTACTCTTTATTTCTGCCAACACACAACTACTCTTTATTTCTGCCAACACACAACTACTCTTTATTTCTGCCAACACACAACAATACTCTTTATTTCTGCCAACACACAACTACTCTTTATTTCTGCCAACACACAACTACTCTTTATTTCTGCCAACACACAACTACTCTTTATTTAAGCCAACACACAACTACTCTTTATTTCTGCCAACACACAACTACTCTTTTCTGCCAACACACAACTACTCTTTATTTCTGCCAACGCAACTACTCTTTATTTATGCCAACACACAACAATACTCTTTATTTATGCCAACACACAACTACTCTTTATTTCTGCCAACACACAACAATACTCTTTATTTCTGCCAACACACAACAATACTCTTTATTTCTACCAACACACAACAATACTCTTTATTTCTACCAACACACAACTACTCTTTATTTCTGCCAACACACAACTACTCTTTATTTCTGCCAACACACAACTACTCTTTATTTCTGCCAACACACAACTACTCTTTATTTCTGCCAACACACAACAATACTCTTTATTTCTACCAACACACAACTACTCTTTATTTCTGCCAACACACAACTACTCTTTATTTCTGCCAACACACAACTACTCTTTATTTCTGCCAACACAATACTACTCTTTATTTCTGCCAACATACAACTATTCTTTATTTATGCCAACACACAACTACTCTTTATTTCTGCTAACACACAACTACTCTTTATTTCTGCCAACACACAACTACTCTTTATTTATGCCAACACACAACTACTCTTGATTTCTGCCAACACACAACAATACTCTTTATTTATGCCAACACACAACTACTCTTTATTTATGCCAACACACAACTACTCTTTATTTCTGCCAACACACAACTACTCTTTATTTCTGCCAACACACAACTACTCTTTATTTATGCCAACACACAACTACTCTTTATTTCTGCCAACACACAACTACTCTTTATTTCTGCCAACACAATACTACTCTTTATTTCTGCCAACATACAACTATTCTTTATTTATGCCAACACACAACTACTCTTTATTTCTGCTAACACACAACTACTCTTTATTTCTGCCAACACACAACTACTCTTTATTTATGCCAACACACAACTACTCTTGATTTCTGCCAACACACAACAATACTCTTTATTTATGCCAACACACAACTACTCTTTATTTATGCCAACACACAACTACTCTTTATTTATGCCAACACACAACTACTCTTTATTTCTGCTAACACACAACTACTCTTTATTTCTGCCAACACACAACTACTCTTTATTTATGCCAACACACAACTACTCTTGATTTCTGCCAACACACAACAATACTCTTTATTTATGCCAACACACAACTACTCTTTATTTCTGCCAACACACAACAATACTCTTTATTTATGCCAACACACAACTACTCTTTATTTCTGCCAACACACAACTACTCTTTATTTCTGCCAACATACAACTACTCTTTATTTCTGCCAACACACAACTACTCTTTATTTCTGCCAACACACAACTACTCTTTATTTCTGCCAACACACAACTACTCTTTATTTCTGCCAACACACAACTACTCTTTATTTCTACCAACACACAACTACTCTTTATTTCTGCCAACACACAACAATACTCTTTATTTATGCCAACACACAACTACTCTATATTTATGCCAACACACAACAATACTCTTTATTTATGCCAACACACAACTACTCTTTATTTCTGCCAACATACAACTACTCTTTATTTCTGCCAACACACAACTACTCTTTATTTCTGCCAACACACAACTACTCTTTATTTCTGCCAACACACAACTACCCTTTATTTCTGCCAACACACAACTACTCTTTATTTCTGCCAACACACAACTACTCTTTATTTCTGCCAACACACAACTACTCTTTATTTCTGCCAACACACAACTACTCTTTATTTCTGCCAACACACAACTACTCTTTATTTCTGCCAACACACAACTACTCTTTATTTCTGCCAACACACAACTACTCTTTATTTCTGCCAACACACAACTACTCTTGATTTCTGCCAACACACAACTACTCTTTATTTCTGCCAACACACAACTACTCTTGATTTCTGCCAACACACAACTACTCTTTATTTCTGCCAACACACAACTACTCTTTATTTCTGCCAACACACAACTACTCTTTATTTCTGCCAACACACAACAATACTCTTTATTTATGCCAACACACAACTACTCTATATTTATGCCAACACACAACAATACTCTTTATTTATGCCAACACACAACTACTCTTTATTTCTGCCAACATACAACTACTCTTTATTTCTGCCAACACACAACTACTCTTTATTTCTGCCAACACACAACTACTCTTTATTTCTGCCAACACACAACTACCCTTTATTTCTGCCAACACACAACTACTCTTTATTTCTGCCAACACACAACTACTCTTTATTTCTGCCAACACACAACTACTCTTTATTTCTGCCAACACACAACTACTCTTTATTTCTGCCAACACACAACTAATCTTTATTTCTGCCAACACACAACTACTCTTTATTTCTGCCAACACACAACTACTCTTGATTTCTGCCAACACACAACTACTCTTTATTTCTGCCAACACACAACTACTCTTGATTTCTGCCAACACACAACTACTCTTTATTTCTGCCAACACACAACTACTCTTTATTTCTGCCAACACACAACTACTCTTTATTTATGCCAACACACAACTACTCTTTATTTATGCCAACACACAACTACTCTTTATTTATGCCAACACACAACTACTCTTTTCTGCCAACACACAACAATACTCTTTATTTCTGCCAACACACAACTACTCTTTATTTCTGCCAACACACAACTACTCTTTTCTGCCAACACACAACAATACTCTTTATTTCTGCCAACACACAACTACTCTTTATTTATGCCAACACACAACTACTCTTTATTTATGCCAACACACAACTACTCTTTTCTGCCAACACACAACAATACTCTTTATTTCTGCCAACACACAACTACTCTTTATTTCTGCCAACACACAACAATACTCTTTATTTCTACCAACACACAACAATACTCTTTATTTCTACCAACACACAACTACTCTTTATTTCTGCCAACACACAACTACTCTTTATTTCTGCCAACACACAACAATACTCTTTATTTCTGCCAACACACAACTACTCTTTATTTCTGCCAACACACAGCTACTCTTTATTTCTGCCAACACACAACTACTCTTTATTTCTGCCAACACACAACTACTCTTTATTTCTGCCAACACACAACAATACTCTTTATTTCTGCCAACACACAACAATACTCTTTATTTCTGCCAACACACAACTACTCTTTATTTCTGCCAACGCAACTACTCTTTATTTATGCCAACACACAACAATACTCTTTATTTATGCCAACACACAACTACTCTTTATTTCTGTCAACACGCAACAACCAGGTGGATCTAACTTTGATGTTGACTGCAGGTCCAGGAGCACAAAGAAAACATCATCGCACGCGTGCAGCGTTTTAATTATAACATCCATCCATACCTACAGGTATAGCAGTTAAACCATTACAAAATGAGGTATAATATAATAACAGAGAAGGAGAAGTCCGGACACAGTCTTTGCTCCAACAGTGTTTATTTTGTTAAAACACCATTTAATTTCACGGCCGAAACGTTGTGTCTCTCTGTATGTATCTACCTTTTGTCCAGCACCAGCAAGGAACTGGATGTGCGCAAGCCACCTGCTTTTTAAACTAGTATAATATAATAAGTCATGTTACAAATCTGTTATTTTTAATACTTTTGTGGCTTCTGCCCAAGAACAACAAAAGGTGAGTACTTCTTCCAGAGCTGACATACAGTATGGACCATGTAACCTTACCTAGGATGGTCAGAGTGAGGACCATGTTGTTTATGAGCTTTTGACACAGTCCTCCACACGCTCCCTTTGACTTCTCCTCCTCCATGGGCATGGGCTCCATGTGGCTCTCATGCATCCTCACCTCCACCTGCTTGTGCATCTTGTTTTCGGAACTGAAACAAGCAACAAAAAGAAAAAACCTGTTAGGATTTATTAAAGGCAACGTTTTCTTATTGACGGCATCAAAGTTGCGATACATTTTTCAACACAGCATTGGATTTGTAAGCAGAAACTACTATTTTGTGATGGGAGGATAATGGTGGTTGAGCGGCTGGCTGTCTGTATCGGTTAAAACCTCGGCTCCTCCTGGCTTTGTGTCAAAGTGTCCTTGAGCAAGACACGGAACCCCCCAAACTGCTTGGTGCCTTGCATGGTTTCCTGTGCTGTCTCTGTGTGTGTGTGTGAGTGTGTGAGTGTGCGTGCGTGCGTGCGTGCGTGCGTGCGTGAGAACGTGCGTGTGTGAGAGAGAATGTGTGCATGAAAGAGTGAATGTAAGGCACATTGTTTGTATGAACTATGAAGGCACTATAAAAATGCAAAAACAAAACAAGAGTTCATTCTCAAACTTAAGAGTTGAAAATAGTAATGACATGAATGGAAATGGATTGAATGAACCAGAATACGTAGCATAAATACATAACATGTGACTTATGTCTGTTAGTCTTTTCACAGCCTTCTAGCCTTTTGATGCTATTATGGTATAACTTTAATAAACTTTATTTATATATGGAGTGTGGTATACTGTAAATAGTGTAATTAATTATTACTGTTATTTGTAGGAAACTATCTTAAAAGACAAATTTAGACTTCTAACCACTTAGTGGTTAGAAGTCTAGACTGTGCCTGGCCCTGGCTTCAACAAATGTGTCTATTATAATGTGTATGTAGTGTATCATTTAGTAGATAACTGCCTAGGATGGTAGATTCGGTAGTGTTTATTTAATGCCGTGATCTGTCCGCCCACCTACCACAGACAGATGACTTGAATGTTATTATATAGAGAAGTTGGAGGAAAATGTAGCCGATGTTGACAATGGACAAAAATCGAAAACTCACAATTTGCACAACCTTCACTTCATGTACCTAATCGCTCGACACAATTTGCACTACATCACACTCCCTTATCTGCATTAGACTCCGACTTTCCTTCTTTACACTCTGATGTCAATTACACATCACCTTGTGTCCTTGTCCAAACACTACACAAAATGTTGTTGCACACACTTCTCACAAAAATCTCAAAGCATCAACCTACAACACACAAATAGTCAAATCTATAAAATTCAGGTCTGGTGAGAAATTTGCAATCAGGACTGCAGCATAAAAGGGACTTGAGAGCCTCTGTTTTGTTTGGTGAACAATGGAGAACCTTGAAGAGATCGACAACCAGAGAAGGAGAGGGGTAAGAGTGAGATGAGGAGGCTCCTCCTCCTCCTCATCTCACTCTTACCCCTCTGCTTCGAGAGGAGTAGGTGGACAGAGAGAAGGAGGAGGAGGGAGAGGAGGACAAGGAGGAGGAGAAGGAGGAGGGAGAGGGGAGTGTGAGCAGGCTGGTTTATAGTAAAAATAAAATAAAATAAAACATTTTTTGGCTGAATATTTGTGTGCTGTTTTATGGGGAGTCAGGATCAACATATGGAATGAATTTTGTACTGGCCATATATGGAGCGTGTCTTGAGTGTACAGGGTTTGATGAGGTCAGATAAACATATGGAATGTCAGAACAGGTCAGCTCCATATATGGAGATCTAAGGGTGGCAGTGGGGACAGGCAGTGTCTTGAGTGTAGAGGGTTTGATGAGGGCCCAGGTAGGGCCAGGCCTCAATTTTTGCCAGCTGCCAGGCACGGCTGCACTAACTAGAAATGCACTCTGATGAGCTGCCAACTTGAGCTTAGCACTAAGTTGGCCATGAATGGCCTACTTGTGTGCGAGCAGAGCACGCAACTTATCTGTGACTCTTGTCAAGTTGAAATGATGAAACCCATAAACAAACATTTAAAATAAAACTTACACCGATCGAAAACAAAACTATATTCTTACAAGTTTCACGATAGGCCTATGATATCAAGACACTCTTCTCTTTGAAAATGAATAATTCTTCCAAAACAACTATAAAAAAGGTTTCCTTTGATCTATTTCCTTCTATAATATTTAAAGAAAACTCTGTTGCTTTGATTGACTGTTCCGAAGTCTTTAGATATTTGTTCTTTTCCTTCATTCTCAAACCATTTTATTAGTTCATCTACCTCCGATATGCCAATATTTATGTACAATAAAGAATCTCCAATAAAGAACGTCATCAGCCAATCCCTGATTGGCCGAGCGATGCCACCAACATACGGAGCCAATCCAATCGGTCGAGGGGGCCACCGACATACGCAACAAGCTGCCAACTTGCGCTCTGATTGGCCAAGCGACGCCAGTAAAAATACACATTCCCTGATTGGATTGGCCGATCAGCGACACCACCAGAAATACACAATCCCTGATTGGCCGAGGGGACCACCAAAACTTCACAATCCCAGATTGGCCAAGGGTGTCACCAACATATGCAGCCGCTCTGCTCGCGCAAGTAACAACTTTGGGGCAGGCCCGTCTAGAGTTTGAATGGACATGCAGTTGCAGGTATCAGTCAAAAGGGAGAAATCAAAGAGGAAGGACGGGTGGGGAATGATCAACATATGGAATGTCAGAACAAGTCAGCTCTATGGAGATCTAAGGGTTTGAGGTCAGATGTAGAGTTGCTGGCCGACTCCATATCTAGGTGATGATCCAGTCTCCTCCATGTACCCAGGGTTTGATGAGGTCAGTATCGTGATCTTCATATCTGGACACGGCCATATATGGAGCGTGTCACGGGGCGTGACGGACTCGATTTCAAACAAAAGCACAAGTCAATACAAAAGCTGCTACTTTGTGGACAAAACCATGAAAAGCACAAGACTTCTTTACATCAGGGTCCACCATTTTCAAATCATCTTGCTACTTGCTCATCATCATCATCATTTTTCGACCGCGGTAGAGATCATGGATTTCACAATGCCACGCCAGACTCACCAGTTCCTGCTTACTGATGCATGTGTCCCTAGCGATGGCATCAGGGAACGACAGTTTTCTACCTCTGGTCTGCTTTGAGGTAGGATTCCAGAGAAGAAGGGAAAATATACTGTATCCTCATGATCAGCTCTGTAACAGTGGCCATCTTCTGGATCGGACTAGTGAAGAAACACGGGGAAGGTTGCCATATATTAGAGAAGTCGATGGGTGGCTCTTCCAAAAGAGATTTTGCGCTCTCATTAGAAGGCAGGTGTAAGTGCCATCCAGCCGTTTCTCTAATTTCTTTGAAAGTGTCCATGTCTCGGAGCCATAGAGTAGAATCGGCTCGACGGTCGTCCTAAATACTTTTACTTTGAACCTCTTACTAAGCTGGGATGATCAGATCTTATGCATGTCATTGCAGGCTGACCAGGCCATACCCTTCCTAGTTTGAAAGTCCTTTTGGGAAGAAGATACTATAGGCTGTAAACCCAAATACTTGTAGTCATCAACCTGTTTCAAAGGAGTGTTGTTAAGTGTTTTGATAAGGTGGTTATTGTTGGATTTGCATATATTTACGTATTCAGTTTTTGTCTCGTTGAGACACAGTTGAAGGCCTACTTGTCATCATGTTGCTACATGTTGCTACTTCTGTATGAGTATGACACTGATATGTGACAAAGTAGTAGGGCATTCATTTATGGAAAAAAAACATGTGAAATATGGTGATACACGGTTTCTGTCCAACAGCAACGTTATGCTTTAACAAAAAGTGGTTGGAAGGTTTTTTCAGTGAATCAGTGAAAACTAGAAAAAGTGCCCTTCTGGGCACAGGTCTCCACCAGGAGGATAGGAGTGTGTGTGTGATGTGTGGCAAAATGTCTAGGAGCAATATAAACGTGTGTGTGTGTGTGTCTGTGTGTGTGTGTGTGTGTGTGTGTGTGTGTGTGTGTGAGACGCGGCTTGGCCTGTTGTAGCGCCACCATGAGGCTGATTTGAAAACTGTCAAGTGGCATTTCTTCCAAAGCCTAGTGGGAATATGCATGCACAGTTTCACCACAATCGGACGCTGCGTTGAGTAGTTGTGGCGATTTGTACAAAACGGGTACAAAGCGGGCTACTCCTGAAAAGTTTAGAAGCCAATCGTAGGCTGGATTATGAGAAATCAAACAAACCCGTCTTGATCACATGACTATGGAGAGCATGTGTACCGATTTGCATGAAATTTGGATAAAATCTGAAGGAGTAATATTAGAAAATGTGTTTTACATATGTCGGCCTCCTGGTGGCGCTATAAAGAGCAGATGTGAAAAATTCCAGGCAAAGGTTTTTCCTTGGCCTCTAGGGAGTTGGCATACAAAGTTATCCACAGATCCGTGCAGTTAGAGGTAAAAACACTTTTCGGCCAGTTATAGCGCCACCATGAGGCTGAGTTGAAAATGTTCATGTGGCATTTCTTCCTCTAGTGGGAATGTGCGTGCACAATTTCACAGAAATCACACAATGTGTTCATGATTTGCAGCATTTTGTTTGAAACTGAGCACTCCTGCGAACTTTGGAAGCCAATTTTAGCCAATCAGGATGGAGTCTGAGAAATCTGAAAGACCCGTTTCGTTGCATGGCTCTAGAGAGACTGTGTACCAATTTGCGTGATGTTTGGACAAAATCTGTAGGTGTACTGTCCAAAAACTTGTTTTGCACAAAGCGGCCTCCTGGTGGCACTATAACAGGCCGTTCTGGAAATTATGGGGCAGAGGTTCATCGTTGGCATCCAGGGAGTGTGTGTGCAAAATTTGGCATCGACCGGGTTAACGGTGCCGGAGATTAGCTGTTCACAGACGGAAGGACGGACGGACACACACACGGACACACACACACACACACGGACACACGGACGGACGGACGGAGTGCAAAACATACTCTCTCCCCATGCCTTCGGCCTGGTGGAGACAACTAAGGCTTCTGGGCAATTGTGAGTTGTGACAGATTCTAGTCTAGAGCCTGGTTTCCCCTCATGTGCCCTCCTCCTCCACCTGTGCTTCTCATCATGACGTTGCTGAAGCAACACAACACCAGCAGGTTTGTTGTGGTCAGTGTCAGACTTCGTGGCTTAAAGACTCTTTGCCTTAAAGATCCACAACCTTTTAAATCCTCTGTGTGGTTAGTGATTACGTATCCCAGGAATGCCCATGTAACCCCCCATGTCCTTTGTCCTGTACCTTCACCATGTCATCAGGACACCTGTGTGTCCTGGGCTGTCAATTTGTTCCAGATCTGGAATCTGGTAAGCTTAAAAGCAAATATGATACCTATGCCTGTATCGCTATCTACTATAGTGGCTCATATATGCTATGTCAAGGGTTCCCAAACTTTCCAGGTGGTGATTTAACCTGGGGAATGTTGCACATTAAGCTAATCATAAGCAAATGGTGTCGCAACCCCCAGTTTGGGAAGCACTGCGCTATACCTGGTCAGCCCAGGCGCAGAGGGCCAGGTTGGATGTTAAATTGCCTTTACTAGACCTGTACGTGCCTGTCTCTCACCGGCCTACTTGAGAACGATGCAACTTGGGAACCTAATAATACCGTTTTAACTGTCTGTCTGTGTCCCACATGGAGATCTCTGTATCTGCCTGTCTGCCTGTGTCTGAAGAGGGCAAACTGACTGACTGTGAAAAGTGGACTGGTTAAGTAATCAATTGTCAGGTGTGGGGTTGCCATGGCAATCAATTGGCTGAGGCAGAGGTTGGAAGGGGTGAGATGAGGGGACTTGGTGAGGGGACTTGGCCTCATTAGGCCCACTGGCAGAGCCTGACCAGAGCCTTTTGTGGTGGTTCTGGACAACCGTGGGTCCGACCGACTCGATAACGGGCACTGCACTCCCTGCAGGGGTGTGGAACGCGTGTGTCGAATTTGAAGTCGGTGGGGCAAGCGGTTCTCGAGTTACGTGCATTACAACCGTACACACACACACACACGCACACACGCACATCAGAAACGTGGACCTTTAAGTTGGCCTCCTGCTGGTCACGGACAAGGTCAGGGAGACGAGGATGAGTTATTGAGTTTTTTCTATATTGTTGTGTAGTCGTTTTTGTTGCACTGTCCAATTGTTGAATGTTTAATGGAACACGACGGAAACAATTAAGCCTCTGGCTTTTTGTCTCATCTATTTAGCGTGTTTTTAACTTGTTGTACTGCCTGTAAAATCATCAATAAAGTACTCAATCAATGAGGCTGACACTGTGCCAGGCAGCCGAACTGGTAGCAAGCAAACAGACGCGGTTGGAGCCAAGCCAAAGCACAGCTGGAAGGGGCGCATCACTGTGGCGGGGCAGCAGACCTAGTGTTGCTAGCTCACTGCAGAGCTCCGGACCCTGATGATGGATAGGGAGGGAGTGGAGGGAAGTGATCCAGCAGTCCTCACAACTGTGTCAGCTAGTCTGCAGCCTTGCATCACTTATTCTCTACCGATACAGTATCTTTGTTGTCTCCACCAGGCCGAAGGCATGGGGAGAGAGTATGTTTTGCACTCAGTCCGTCCGTCCGTCCGTCCGTCCGTCCGTCCGTCCGTCCGTCCGTCCGTCCGTCCTTCCGTCTGTGAACAGCTAATCTCCGGCACCGTTAACACGGTCGATGCCACATTTTGCACACACACTCCCTGGATGCCAATGATGAACCTCTGCCCCAAAATTTCCAGAACGGCCTGTTATAGCACCACCAGGAGGCCGCTTTGTGCAATACAAGTTTTTGGACAGTACACCTACAGATTTTGTCCAAACATCACGCAAATTGGTACACAGTGTTTCTAGAGCCATTCAACGAAACGGGTCTTTCAGATTTATCAGACTTCTCAGGAGTGCTCAGTTTCAAACAAAATGCTGCAAATCATGAACACATTGTGTGATTTCCGTGAAATTGTGCACGCACATTCCTTCCCACTAGGTCGAGGAAGAAATGCCACATGAACATTCTCAACTCAGCCTCATAGTAGCGCTATAACTGGCCGAAAAGTGTTTTACCTCTAACTGCACGGATCTGTGGATAACTTTGTATGCCAACTCCCTAGAGGCCAAGAAAAAACCTTTGCCTGGAATTTTTCACATCTGCTCTTTATAGCGCCACCAGGAGGCCGACATATGTAAAACACATTTTCTAATATTACTCCTTCAGATTTGAGCCAAATTTCACGCAAATCGGTACACATGCTCTTCATAGTCATGTGATCAAGACGGGTTTGATTTCTCATAATCCACCCTCATTGGCTACGATTGGCTTCTGAACTTTTCAGGAGTAGCCCGCTTAGTACCCGTTTTGTACATATTGCCACAACTACTCAATGCAGCGTCCGATTGTGGTGAAACTGTGCATGCATATTCCCACTAGGCTTTGGAAGAAATGCCAGTTTTCAAATCAGCCTCATGGTGGCACTACAACAGGCCAAGCCGCGTCACACACACACACACACACACACACACACACACACACACACACACACACACACACACACACACACACACACACACACACACACACACACACACACACACACACACACACACACACACACACACACACGTTTATATTGCTCCTAATTTTGCCAAACATCACACACACACTCCTATCCTCCTGGTGGAGACCTGTGCCCAGAAGGGCACTTTTTCTAGTTCTATCCCTGTGGTGCGGCTATGACTGAACTGAATTTCCCTTGGAATCAACACAGGTCTAGCAGTCTATCTGCTACAGTGATATCTGTCTGGCTGCATTTCTAAAGTGTCTCAAAGTGTTTTACGATGTCTGTTACATTTACCCATGCAAGGCACCAACCTGCTCATCGGGAGTAGGGGTTAGGGTTCAGTATATCTTGCTTACTTTGAAATGCAGCCAGGTGTTAGCCAGAGATCAAAACAGGAACATTTTGTTTCGTTTTAGTATCTCCTGAGTCACTGCTCCTCCCGGTATCAACCATTGAGCTTTTTGTTATTCTGCAATCATCTTTAATGGAAGACAAATAGAAAATGCTAATTAAAGGATGGTGTTGGACACGATACAATCCTAATGGACTTACTTCAAAGGGCGCGCAAATGTTTTTTAGATGATTTATTTAGTATCCTCTTATTATTACAAAAACAAGGGAGCGAGGGAATGGGGGGAAGTGTGGGGGGGGGAGCAACTACGTAAATCCATCAGGCCTTGCTGTCTGAAACATTGTGCTCCTGCGCTAATGAGACTTAAGCCTTGTAAAGAGGATAAAATTAGCAAGTCAAGCACACAAGTGATTGCATTATGTAACAACACGGGGGCACACCATCAAGTGTCAAGGTGTCAGCACTCAGCACCACTTGCCAAGCCAACTGTTACGCATTCACAGCCAAAGGATTACTGGCTTCATACACAGTTCTCTGAACATCCCCTCAAGCAGAGTGGTGCGAAGAAACCATGAAGTACAATATATAGGCCTACTCAAGTACTATTACTTAAAATATACACCACACCTCAGATTCATTAGTTGAGTCAAAGATATTAAAAAAAATAGCAGATCTACCAGGTATGATTGTAGATATTTTAGAAAAGAAGTATAAAATAAGGCTTTAATGGTTCATGGTCAATAATTATAACATAGCATGATGATACTGTATATGATTCAAAAATGGACTATCTGCAAAATGAGTACTGTACTTTTACTTTGGCTACTTATTGTGATGCTAAAATACAGATATATATATATATATATATTTATTTATTTTACTTGTGACAAAGTATGTTTAAACTGTGGTTTTGATACTTTTATTTAGTTAAAAATTAGTCCAAGTTTTACTGATCACATCAGCATATTAATCTCCATAACTCACCCTGTGTGTGTGTGTGTGTGTGTGTGTGTGTGTGTGTGTGTGTGTGTGTGTGTGTGTGTGTGTGTGTGTGTGTGTGTGTGTGCGTGCGTGTGTGTGTGTGTGTGTGCGTGTGTGCGTGCGTGCGTGCGTGCGTGCGTGCGTGCGTGCGTGCGTGCAAGCGAGCGTGCGTGCGTGCACACTGTAAATCACCAGATGTTCTCAAGTCTAGTGATTGCAGTGAAACTGTAGCAGCAGCCAGTGTGCAAGAAGCAGAATCCTTAAAATACAGCTACAACTTGGAATTACAAATTTAAGATAAACCGGGCACATGCTGAAATCAAAGAAATCAAATCAGTAACAAAGGTAGCCTTGCTGATGAATCAATACAAAGTACAGCCTCCAAACAATTATTTGTGTGTACATTCCAAAGGCATTGTAAACACCAGGCACCCCCTCCAAAATAACTTTTTTCCACATCATATAAACAAACCTCTAGTATCAGCCATGTGTCGTCATATCAACTCAGAACACATCATATTGTCACTGTCAGGTGGAAAACTTGAACTGTATGTCTGAATGAAATGGCATCTCTTACTATGAAACCACCCGGTGGATTGACCTCTTCCACCCAACAGTGAACCATCTCTTCAGAAAAGCCTTCTGATCATTCACAGGGGGGAACAACAAAGATAGACACAGACTCAAGGTTACTGGAGGCTTCTAAATGTTCACTTACCAAAAGGTTTTTCTATGATGCTGCTTTGAATCAATATTATATTTGGCGAAGAGAAACTACACATCCATGGGCTTTGGTGCAATATATATAAAATATATAATCCAAAAATCAATTTGTAAAATCCACATCAAATCCTTAAAAAAAAAAGAAAACTCAGTTCGAAAGGCTATTTTATTCCCTAGATGAGGCAACGTTAACAATCTGCTGAATGAATAAACTTGGATATCTCCAAAGAAGCATTTTGTCCAAAGCAATATACAGATTCCATGTAGCAGCTCTCTGATAAGTGTGCTGAAGGTGAGCTGACCTGTGGCACTGACAGGAGACTCCCACAGGAAGGCGGAGTCACACCTGCTATACTTAGGAGCAGCTAGAGCCTAGAGCAGTTCCTTATACTGTAGCGGCCTGTGTCTGTCTAATCCTCGCTACAGGAATGTATGTACAGTAGTAACAGTACGGCCACTCTGAAAGGAAATGTATTGTCGCTGTCGGGCAGAAACATAGTAACATTTTTGGTGTTTCCTTTTCCCCCGTAAACACTAGCCATGTGTTGCATGGAGAATATAGGTTTCTACCATCAGGAAGGAGATATGGTGTCCCAGCATCCTTTGTCCACCAGTCGACTTTGAGGCTTAATCAGGAGTTGTAGTAGCCATGGGGTAATCTAGGCGGTGGACATTGCTCTTGTCTATTGTAATATTGTTTTGTTCTTTGTGCTACATCTATGTCAAATGTGTGTATATGTGTTCTGCATATATGGCTGTTGGGTCAAAAGACACATTTCAGTGTGAACTGACAATAAAGTACTATATCATATCATATCGTAAATCAACGCCCTACTCATACAGTCATACTAGTTAAAACTTCACCACAAAGCTCAAAATGTGTTGCTTCGCACCACGTTTCAAGCTTGTCACTCTGCTACTTTTGATGCTTTTGAATTTTAATACGTTTTTGGACATATGATGTTTTCACCCAACAGAGACGATATCCTGATATTGCACACTGGTACTTAATTCGTACTAAAAAAAAAAGTAGATATGTGGTTAGGGTTCATTATAAATACAAATTCAACTGAACCGTCTCATTCTTGTGATTGTACAGTGATGCACTATTTTGCACTTTCAGGATGCTATAATGGGGCTATGCTAGTGTATTATGATAATAGCCTACTGTATGTATGCATTCACAATTACAATATCTGTATGTTAGAGAAACTTCACAAAGTCTCGACAACGCCTTTCGATGCTCAACAGTGTGAGTTAAGTAAAGCAAAGCAAAGCAAAGTTCTTTGTTTACCCAGGGTGAATGGACTAAGCTCGACGAACTTGTTTACAGCCAGACCCTGCTCATAGAACATTTCATGGTAGGGGTTCAATGCCTTGCTCAAGGGCACTTCAGCGGTGGTCATTTTAACGTGCCGGTCCGGGGATACGAACTTGCGACCTTCCGATAACAAGACCGCTCCGCAAACCGTTCGGCCACCGCTGCCAGTAGTTTTTCCCTCACTGCCCTACTATAATAGCAGTCTACATTAATAGGGCTTATATTTATGTTTCTATAATATCTGATTCAGTTGAATTAAAAGCATAATTTTAAGGGCTAAACACTCTTTTCAGGTCTACAACAGATGAGTGAAAGTCTGATCCAGGGAATCAATTACTTGAAAACGAATTAGCAACCAACAAATACTTCAAAACTAACCGGTCGATTTCATCCAAATAAGAACCACTGCTTATCAGACCAAAAACACAAACATCGATCACTGCTACACTGCCACAGTAATCCAAATATTGAACACAGCAGCTAATTTCTGACACATATGAAAAGATGCCAAATAATATAAAACACCATATTGACAACGAAGGCATTGTAATTCTAATTCTGCTCTACAAGCTGTCAGCTTATCTCATAACAAAATCAATTACACCGGAGCTACTTTGGCGCTATCTATTCACTTACAATAAAGCTTTATACTTTATGCTCACGTGTTCAGAAAATAGCATATTGGATGTTTTCAGTGTGCAACTCCTATGAAAGAGCACAAATAAGCCATAAATCAGCATATTTGGCATCAGCTATTATTAAAAAGGGTGAAGCTATGACGGGCAAGAGTCTAAAAGTCTATTCAGATGGGCAGTGACTGGAGCGCCTAGAAAATTAATTTTCAATGAATGGCGTGCGTTTATTTTAGACGCACAGAGAAGTTGAGGGGCGACAACACAAGCGTATTTTCGTGGGCACGGTCCCGTGAAATTGTCGCGCGCGTGCTAGTTTCGTGCGACTGACTAGACCTGGATTGTGTTGAGCAGACCTGTCGTTGATGCAGGTGACAATGCCTGTGTCACACGCTCCCCGTCTGAAAGGACCTTAAGAATGCAAGTGTAGATATAACCCTTATATATTATCTTTAAAAAAAAATCCTGGATTGGATCTTTAACCACTTTCAATCTTGCGTCAGTATTTTCAAAAATATTCTACAAGCTTGTGAGCTTGATTTCACCTGCTTTAAAGAACAAAGTGGTTGATGTACTCATGCAATCGGCTAAGGGAAGTTCACAATCATTTCACCAGAGCCAGTGTAGAAGATATACTGTATGTGCCTTTTTACATCTACACCAGGGGTAGGCAACCTTAGGCACCAGTGTGTCTACACCAGGGGTAGGCAACCTTAGGCACCAGTGTGTCTACACCAGGGGTAGGCAACCTTAGGCACCAGTGTGTCTACACCAGGGGTAGGCAACCTTAGGCACCAGTGTGTCTACACCAGGGGTAGGCAACCTTAGGCACCAGTGCCAACATTGGCACAAAGGAGGGTGATCACTGGCACACTGGGAAGTGTGTGAGAGAGTATTTTTGGTTTTAAATAAACTATTTTAAAAAATGAGTCAAATCCCTCACATTTGTGTGTAAATTACATCCTGCATTCTAAGTGTCATTAAAACTGAACTCTGTTATTGCCCTGAGTATAATGATCATTATAACAACGTGAAAGAAAATATTTAAAAAGAAGGAAAAACTTTATTGTTATTATACTATATTTACAAACTATATTTGTGGACAATAATGTGGTGTCATTAAAATTAATTAATGTTGATATGGCACACTGACGATCTAGAAAATAAAAACACTTGGCACTTCATTTAGAAAAGGTTGCAGACCCCTGATCTACACAGTGGAACAACCTTGAGACCATGCAGTGTCAAACTGACAACCAATCTGAGGTCTTTTAATCAAGCTTGTTAAAGGTCATTTGTCTAGGGACACATAGATCGCTTTTCTTTTTCTCTTTTTTTTCTCATTTATTTTGTACTGTACAGTGTTTTAACTTATTAACTTGCTTGTGAGAGGAACCACAATGGAACTATAAAGTCTCAGGACTTTGTTGTTTTGAAACAACTCAAACTGCTGTAACCTTGTGGTTGCATTGCATTTCAAATCAAAGTACCATAGTGTATTAGGTTATACAGGGAATACTTAGAAAGCCTATACTGATAAAAAGTGTTTCAACTGGCCAGCCTAATTGTACATGTATCCATGAGGTACTGTAAGTGAAAAGAATATGGTGACCGATTTGACCTCTGACCTCTGCTATGTTGCACGCACGCGTGCGCGCGCACGCACGCACGCACGCACACACACACACACACACACACACACACACACACACACACACACACACACACACACACACACATACACACACACACACACACACACTTTGATTCATTGAAAATATTCAATGAATCAAAACCTGAAGGCAAATAAATAAGTCACATGGGAGTATAGTACTGTTCAGTGAATGGTTATGGCACACGAAAATGGCGTACCCTGCCAAAATCTATGAAGGCAAATAAATAACGCTTATGGCATATCCTACCCTGGAAGTGTAAATTGTCAAAACAAATATTCAATGAATCAAAACCTATGAAGGCAAATAAATAAGTTACATGGGAGTATATATAGTATTACTGAGTTTTTAGTTGAAACACCAGGAAAGTCAACCTGTGAACGGGAAGTAGTAATCGGTCATTTCCGGGGCGGCCGCCAGTTACTACTCTTCATCAGAACCACTAATATAGTAACCGCAAGGTTGCAGGAATTTTTAATTGAGCTCCTAACATCGACTTTCTGTATAATCACTTCAATCTTATCCGAGAAAAACGCAGCTAAAGATCACGCCTATAATAGAAACGGAGCGGAAGGCCTGGGCCATGGCTCAGTGGTCCAGGCACCCTGGCTGGTAATCCAGTCTGGCAGTGTGCCGCGGGTTCGACTCCCGATCCCGACGGCCTTTACTGCATGTCTTCCCCCCATCTCTCTCCCCATTTCCTGTCAGCCTACTGTCTGTCCCTCCATAAGAAAATAAAAAAATAAAGGTGAAAGCCACATTAAAAAAAACATTAAAAAAAAGAAACGGAGCAGAAACATTTCAATGTCACAACGTGGAAGCAAGCATTGTCTCTAGCTGGGAAGCTACTATACTACTCAGTGGATCGAAGCGAGGGTATTCTGGATTAATAGGAAAAAAAAATAACTCTGGAAACTTGGGTTCGGCAGAGAATGTAGGATGTTGAAATTATGAAAGGAGGGGATGATATGTATTATTTTGAAAAACGCAGCTTACGTAATTGTAGGGAGCTAGGCCACAGTTGTTTTAACCCATTAAGCCCAATTCTAAAAATGTCTTATTTGCAGTTTTGTCTAATTTGGGTCCGCCCAAGCTATTATTTGCAGTTTTTCAGTCCAATTTGGGTCTGCCTGGGCTATTATTTGCAGTTTCTTCAGCCTAATTGGAATTGTAACCAAAATGTAGTTATTGAATAATGGAATGGTGCAGGCCAGTGCAACAAAAGAGGCTGCTGCAACTAGCCGCCTGGTTCCTTTTAAACACCCGGGGTCAAAAACAATTTTGCGTATTAACGCCCGGGCTACTATTGGAAATAGTCGGATCGGACGGATGTATTCTAAGGTTTGCACACATTTTCACAAGTTTCCCAAAATATCAGATCTACAAAGTGATGGGCTATATGAGATTGTAGATCTGCTATTTTTGAATTGCCAAAGTGTAAAATAATGGTTACAGTGGTTCAAATCTTTCACAATCTTTCAACGGGTTAATTAATGAGCTACTGTGCAGGAATGGGACCAAGTGTTCTAGTTATTGAAGTTATTGCTTATTGAAGAATAACTGGAACATTGTGTCTCCTGTAGAGAATGTCCTCACTTGGGCTATAGACAACGCTCAGATCTTTCAAATCAAAGCCGAAACGCCTTTCAAGGGTTTTTTGATTAGTCTCTTGTGCTGCACTATAATTTCATTCTCTTTATGTTGTTTCTATTCTCTCAACGCATGAATACCTATGTTTAATTGCATCCAAATGTCTTTTTGCAACAGGTGTTTGTGCTTTGTATTTAGGCCTTTGGCTTGTGCTACTTTTGCATCTGTCTGTCTGTCTGTCTGTCTGTCTGTCTGTCTGTCTGTCTGTCTGTCTGTCTGTCTGTCTGTCTGTCTGTCTGCCTGCCTGCCTGCCTGCCTGCCTGCCTGCCTGACTGCCTGCCTGCCTGCCTGCCTGCCTGTCTGTCTGTCACACACACACACACACACACACACACACACACACACACACACACACACACACACACACACACACACACACACACAGTTGCAGTGATTCTTGCTTCCCTGTGTGTGTGAGGGATGAAGTTGAACGGTATTTGTGAGCTGTTCTGGTACAGTGAAAGGTTGTCAGGTTGCACATGGCAAACCATCTGCGAAGCAAACCCCGCCTCCCTTCACCTCATGCAGCACCACATGACCACACACACACACACACACACACACACACACACACACACACACACACACACACACACACACACACACACACACACTCACACTCACACTCACACTCACACTCACATTCACACTCACACACACACACACACACACACACACACACACACACACACACACACACACACCCTGCCTCTCTCTCACTCTCTGTCTCTCTCTACGCTTAGACAGCAGGTGGCTATAATTACCTAATCTGTCCTGAGCCCTTCATAATCCAACATACATCTCACACACTCACACACACACACACACACACACACACACACACACACATAGAGAGAGAGAGAAAAAGCTGATCTACAAACTCCAGCGTGTCATGGATGTGGCACGCTGTGAGCTTGCAGATCAGCTTTTTCCGATGGCGCGGTACCGCCCTACGACAGAGCATAGCTTATACACAGAGGGACAGTAATGGAAGAAGTACAGTAGGCTACGTACTCTTTTACTTTTACCACAATGTAGAAATACTGTGTTACAAGTTGTACTCAAATTGTACTTGTATTCAAATTGCTTAAAGTACCAAAGGTAACAATACTTCATTATGCACAATATTAGCCTTGCGTAGTGATACTAATATCACTGCATAGATATTAGTCTTATTTTTTTGCAATGTCCCGCCCCGTATTTGAATACTGGGCTCTGGTTGGTTATAGCCTGGTTCCAGACGAATCCGGTTTTCAATGACAGATGTAGTCACTACGACCACAAATGTCCCAAGAAATTAGCTAGCCTAGCCACCGAGTCTGCTGTGCTCTGAGAGAAAAGCATGGCGGAATTGTTTGTTTTGATGAAGCGTTGAAATTATGTGGTTTGAAGCACGGCTAGAAAGCTGTTTCAACGAAAACGACCTGTTAGTATATACTATATACTTTAGGGCTGTGGTTAATGTGTTTTGTAATAATAATCTAAATCTCCAAAGTAACTAGTAGCCTATTTGCCTCTGAGATGTAGTGGAGTTTACTTGAGTAAAGTTACTTTCCACAACTGCAAAGCCAGACATTGCATGATATATCGCAACGGCCGTCCATAAATCACATTCATTGCCTCCATTTTACTTTGTTGTGATGGTTTTTTGTGCTTTGCTACTCGTCTTTACCTACTGCATCCTGGCCTGTACGGTATGCTTCCATATCCATAAGGAGATTAGAACACTTTACACTATGTATGATTTGTGATTAAATGGCAGCCATAAATCTTATAAACATAGCATACAGTCGTGTGGAGGCCAAATGCAAATGAGGATCCACCCGCTGGGCTCATGAATATTTTGTTGCTGTAGTGTCAGGAAGAAAACTTGCATCTCCATGATTTTAACTTTTTAAATGTTTTTCATGAATGAATGCTCCGCAGTCATCATAGTGAAACACAAAAGTAGCAAAACACAAGTACATTTACCCTTGTACTGTACTTAAAGGGATAGTTCACCCCAAAATGACTTTTTGTTTTCCTATCGATTACTCACCCGACAGACTAAATTAAACTCTTTCAGTCTCCTACCGGAGACTCCGTGTCATCATAATTAATAGCTTAGGAATGTGACAAAAAAAAAGAAAATGAAAATAGAATAAATAAATAAAAAGAAGAAATAAAAGGCTTCTTAGGGTGAGTAATGATAGGCAGAGATTTACACAAATGTTTTTTTTATTTGAAGCAAAGAATCAAGCCATCCAGGATCCTGGTGAATGTGAGAAACAAAAGGCCTAATTAATTATATGATTGATTATACTACATTTCATAAATACACTTTATTTAGCAGTTTTCATTGTTCTTTTTTATGGTCATGATTCAACAGGATCCTGGGTGGCTTGATTCTAGGCTTAAAATAATTGATATACATATTTGTGTAAATCTCTATGGGAAAAATGAATGGCAGATTTTTCAGTGGGTCCAGAAAACCAGGTCCACTTATATCCTCTATAACTCTGTTACATAGCCTAAGCCTAGCATATGTTTTGATCTTCACACATTTTCTGTCAGGACACTTCCATTCACGATGGCCAAAGACTGACAAAATAATAATAGTATAATAATAATAGTTCCCCACTTCTGAGGGGTATTATTTATTTATCTTTTGTCACAGCACATAATGTGAAATCTATACTCTGCATTTACACATTTTAACTATTATGGGGCAGTGGGCTATCGCCATCAATACAGCACCCATGGGGAGCAGTTAGGGCTTAACTGCCTTGCTCAGGGACTCTATAACACATAAAGGGAGATAGGAGGTGAACCCGGGGACATTCTGTTTCCCAAATGGCCTCTCTACCCACTGAGCTATGCCCACCACACCTCAAATGAATCTTCTTAATTCTTATGTCTTGGCTTATTGTTTCTTATCTGCAACCTCTTCTGTTTCATTCTAAATGGTAAATGGTGCATTTTACTGTATAAAGCACATCTCTCCAAAGCACTTTACATTGCATTCCCCCATATGTTAAATTAAGGCCAAAGCCTGGGGATCGAACCAGGAGCCTTCCCATTCATTCACAAGCTGCCACCTGAGTCACAGCTGTTTCTTATCTCATCTACTCTGTCGGGTGGAAAACTCATATGTTCAAAACTGTTCAAGTTCAAAAAGGGCAAATGCAGCAGATAGACAAACTAAAAGAAACAAACAAAAAAAAGAAACGGGTTGCTTCGTGCCGCCTTTCAAGCTTGTGGATCTGTTACTTTTGACACTTTTGTGGAACGCAGTAGTATGATCAAGGGCATTAATTTACAAAACAAAATAAAAAATAAATGACCCCCATGTCCATATGCATTAGGGCACAGACCCCCATAACTCTGACAGATACAGACCTGTAAGGGTCTCGATCCATTTGGATCGATGATGGAGCTATGTAAGAGTCCATTTGGGAGGGCCCCCGAGGTATGTAAGGATCCATTTGGGATGGTCTTCGGGGTATGTAAGGGTCCATCTGGTTTGGTGCTTGAGGTAGTCAAGGACTTAAAATATCTCCTGGCGTGGACTGCTTCAAGGCAACAGGATCTGGAGGTCTGGGTGGCACTTGCCTGGAATGCCCTGCATGGGATGAGGTGAGTGTGCAAATCAGACATGAGAGAAGGCCAAGACATGGATGCTCAAAGCACAGCAGGAATGGACCCTAGACGGTGTCTGTCTACACAAGAGTGCTAAGTACGATGACACTACATGTCACATGGGTGGACCACATCAGAAACGCAGACCTCTACGGGACCTACCACAGGTACAGACAAGGTCAGAGAGAGAGGGATGAGGCTAACTGGGCACTGTGTCAGGAACTGGTGGCAAGCAAACTGACACTGAAAAAGCCAACCCAGGGCCAGGGCAAAGCCAGGAGGGGAAAGACACACATTACCTAGTCCTATACATACACTGTGGTGTGACAGCGGAGCTAACACACACTGCAGGGATCAACACTAGACAGGAGGGTGTGTCTTGGCTGCACATCGAAGTAGTTATGTTCCAACTATCAATAATTTAGCTGGGGAACCACTTCAAGGACCCCTTGGGATTCCCAGACCCCAGTGGGCTAGTTTGTGTTTATCAAGAGAAACATTCAGATTGGTTTATTTGTTCGTAGTTCCTTAAAGATGAAACCTTTCCACTTTTTTCAGGACATTTGCATAAACCTGAGGATGGTCTACATGATTGAAACATTGTTGCCTTATTAACACTCTTGAACATGCAAGTGAAGATTAAAAAAAATAAGCCTGGGTGAGCCGAGCAGGAAAAGTGGCATAGAAGTGGGAGTGAACCTTGTATTTCGATAAACCAATAACAGTGCAGAGGGGTGCAGGAGTCACTCCTAATTCGTCAATATTGATGAACGATTAATCATGCACCCCTAGCACGCTTGGCATTATTATCCGGGATTGATCACTCGTATACATGAATGAAATCATGCTCACCTGTGTCTCGCCCTCTATGAGCTTGTGGCTTTTACTTGCTTGAAGAAAATGTTCCCTTCAAATGTGACGCCAACTCAACGCAAATTCATATAATGTCCTATTGTACGTACTGTGAATAATCTTCTCTTGTCAAGTACGCGACCGCTTTGTTCCACCAACTCCTTCCCCTACTGTGAGCAGCAGATCAATCCATGCCCCTCCCCCTTGTGAGTTGTGACTCAACCAGGTGCATGCACACACACACACTCACACACACCTGACACTAAGTCGTCACTGCACCCTCTTGCACATCGTGCGCATGCACACCAGTGTTGCTATGTTAGCCCATTATAAGCGACTTTGGGTTTCTTTTATTGGTATTGTAAATATTGGTAGTTTTATTTGTCCGTGGCCAAATATAAAAGATAGCAGATCTATTTTGCCTTATTTTTTGCTTGTTTTCATAGAGCTGGTTGCTTATTTCTTGTGCAAAATCTTAATGCACACACACACGCGCGCACATACATACACACACAGAACCGTGTTGAGGGTGGTGGGGGCAGTGTATGGGAGTGTAATAGTGTACTGTATATAGTGTATGTATATGTATATGTAATAGTGTGCATGCATTATGCCTGATTTGTACTCGGGTATGTGCTGTTGTCGCACGCCGGAAATCTACAATCTACAAGTTCACAAGGCGTCACAATGTGAAGTCTTGTGAGTCTTGTAGATCAGCTATCTCCAGCGCGACAGTGGTGCGCGACTAATCATAATCAGGCTTTCAGATTATCAGACTTTCACTCTCACTGATTTAGCATTGTGACATCACACAACCATGCACTGCAGGTGGCAGCCGCAAAATGGAACACAAATGGCTTGAAATTGTTTCATTTTTTTTTCATTCATTTTTATGTGTTTTTTTATTTATTCTATATTTATTGCCCTTTGTGTTATGGTTTGCCGATGAGAGCAGCTGTAGGTTAAAATTTCCACCCAGAAAATGAATAAAGTATGTCCATTCCATTCTTCATCTTATCCAATACTACTATTACTATACTATTGCATAGTCTATTCGGAAAATAGACATGCAATGCCCAGGCCCGGATTGGACGGTCTGGCAATTCTGGCAGATGCCAGAAGGGCTGGGCACATTCATGGGGCCTGTGTCAGTACATGCCTGTCTATTCCTATAGCAATCATTGTTATAGTGTTTGTTTCTCCAGCTTTTTAGTAAACATAAAATACATTTTCAGGTGCAGGATACCAATTTCATCGAATCAGAAAAGAGAGAACTCATACATATACAGGATGAATGTGTCAAATTAGCAAGGCAATGCGTTGCCAAATAGCTTAGTCCTTGTGGGTCTGGGCCGCATGCTGCGATTGCCAATTATTTATTTTGTAATTAAATAAATATAAGTAACCTGGATCCTCTTTCATTACCTGCTGTAGAGGGCGAGTGCATGAGACTAATGGGTGTACTACTAGAGGCATTCATTGGCCGGTCTTAAAGGGTGTTCTGAGCTGGAGGAGAGAGAGAGAGAGAGAGAGAGAGAGACCTGTGTGTGTCTGCATCTCAGGAGTAAGAGCTATGTTTAGCAAATCCCCTCAGTGCCTTTCTCAATGACATGCACATGTTGGACAGTCTGCGGAGGAACTCACGAACGTATGAGCTCACATGCAAACTGAGCGCAGCCGCAGACACACACGCTCACGCATGCACGCACACACACATGAATGTATACGCACACGCACATGTACTCTGTGTTCAGATGGGTATAGGCCTTGTATTTAAGCCCTTTGGGCCTCTTGCCTCCTGGCAATCGTTTAGTTTTTAATACTTAGTTTTAGTACTTAGTTTTATAAACTGTGCTAAATAAAATCAATCTAATTGAAGTAGGCTACTTGAGTGTATTTACTCCAATCAAATATTACTCCACTACAATGAAAGTTGCTATAGACTTAAAAGGCTTAAATCATTATATGTCTTTCCTCTGCTACACTAATGACTGTAATGATTCAGTCGAATCATCTGATCTTTTTCATTTTACGTTCAGTATCAGAAACATGACAACATGCATGACGTTTACTTTGTTGATAAAACGTGTGGCATTGATCACACAATGTTTGGCTTTGAATAACAACTGTTATATTTCAGATACCAACATAGATATTGTCGCTGTTGGGCAGAAACCTCCACATGATCTCCATATTTCAATTTCTTCATAAATGATTTCCCCATTTTATACGTTATCGCAAAAGTAGCGAAAGTAGCAAAAATAGCAACTTTATAAGCTCATCACATGGTTCTAGCCTGGCCCACTAGGGTGGGCAGGAAGAATATATGGGGGGGCAACTCAGCACGTGCCACTAAGTGGCGTGGGAGAAATATTTTTGGGGGTTCAAATACCCCAAAACCCCCGAAATGCATAGAAAACTAACCAGACTTCCTATAGGCAGAGTAGGCCTAGGGCGCCATGATTTTTCACTAGGCAGGAAAAATCCTGTCTAGTGCACCAAATTGCTAGCCTGGTATCCAGCCTGCTTCGCTACGTTCGGCGGATTTTTTTTTCTCTCTTCGCTTATCAGTCTGGAAAGCCTCCCATTGGGAGGTTTTGCAGAACTACACTAGAACTACATATGTTACGTAGTCAACGTCGTTGCTGATTGGATGTTGTTCCAACGAATGAGAGTAGCGTTAGGCAACCTACGTCATCAGCCAGCGCCACCCTCCATGCTTTAGCATGCAGTAGCTGCGCTTTGCTATGACGTCTCACTGGTGCTTTGTCCCGCCCCGCACCACAGACCAATCAGAAGCCACGTTAGGTTTCGAAGCTTTTGGCATGTCCCGCCTCCCTTGGAGATAGGAGGCTTTCCAGACTGATAAGCGAAGAGAGAAAAAAAAATCCGCCGAACGTAGCGAAGCAGGCTGGATACCAGGCTACCAAATTGCCTAGTGCGCCATGATTTTTCAATAGGCAGGAAAAATCCTGCCTAGTTGACAGGCAGGAAAAATCCTGCCTAGTGCACCAAATTGCTAAGGGTCGGCACTGCTATCATCATATCAGTTTGCGGTCTGAACACTTGTCTGTTGTGCATATTTCGCGAGCCATCGGCCTGTCACAATCTCTTTCTTCGCCTCTCTAAGGAGAGAGACTCCTTTTGCGTTATGTGTTCAGTTGGGTTTGAAATTTTGATTGGGTTTGCCCCCCCTAGAACCGGCCCTGCATTGTGATGCGTTTTTTATACTGTTTATGAAAATCTTTTATTTTTTGCCTATAACAACATGGAATGGGGACACCTGGATGAAAGTCTTGTGTCTGTGGGTTTTTATAAATATTTAACCAATGAAAATTATTCACAAGAGCTTGTGGGAATAACTATAATGGATCCATTACAACACAGGTTTCCACCCTAAAGTGGTATAATACTATTTCATGTTTTTCTCGATCCAATTTCTGAAGTTAAGTATCTGCGTGTGCCCAGTGTAAATGAGCTTGTGGCAGTTCTTTTCGTCGTGAAAGAGGCTCTCTAAACTGAACAGCTCCCACACAATGGCAGAGACTCTGTGCTTCTCCGTGTGACCTGACAATAACGGGGTCCTTGCGGTGGGGGCGACCGGGGAGGCGACGTACGGTATGATGGTGATGCCTGGCAGGACGTTTGGACAAGGGACATCGAGGTGAGTGGACGGTTTGCTAATGAGACACAGCACATTGTCCGTGAGCATGGACACATCCGTTCCTATCCGTGCGAACTCCCGTTTGCACTGAAGAAAGTCGGCCACCTCGGCGACTTTGTTGTCCTCGGAATGTGTAGGGTCGTTGTGTCCTACTGTCCACCTAGCGGCGTACGCCTCTATGGCCATCACCTCTCCGCCTTGCATCTTGGGTAGACAGACCGGTGACACGCGCCGGCTGATCCGCACCTTGTCTTGTAGCTTGAGCATGGCGAGATCAGAGTCCAGGGTGGACTTGTAATTCGGATGAACCAAAATACTTGAAACCTGATGTGGCAAAAAAAAGAGAAATAGGTTTGAGTGAGGGCTGGTTAATTAACCTTAAACATATCAAAACGGAATTTTACCACATGTTTAACCTCATGCACTGTACAATGTGCATACTGCATCTGCTGGTCTCATGCTATGTGTAGCCTATATATGTAGATATTTTTTAGATGTGTTCTCCCTGCTCTCCCTCTCCCTGCAGCCCCACACACACGCAAATAATAGACATTTGCTTCTGATTGTACCCTCAAGCGTTGAAGGACATTGGCCTGGCCCTCAGAGGCATTCTTGTACTGCATTCCCAGCACCACCCTCACGTGTTCCGGATGGAGGGGACGCTGCCGCTCGGTGTCCGGGGACACCACGCAGTGTGCTGCCACCAGGACACTGTGCTGGGTGACCAGAGCGCCACTGCACACCAAGTGCCACAATGCTGCCTCCTCCTCGTCCCCCGACGACGCCTGCTGGCCGCCCGGGGCATTACCAGTGCTGTGACCACCACCAGTAGCAGGTGAGCGGACATAGATGGCTGCGTGCCAAGGCCAGCGTGTCCCTGAGGGATTCTGGGAGTTGAAAGAGGTAACTTTGCCACACACTGGGGAGTACAGTGGGGGAGGGGATGAGATTATACCAACAAAAAAAGAAGAAAGACAGAATAGAGAATTACATTTTATGATGAAATTCAGAAACGGCTGCATGAAAGGAACTTGAAAGGAATTCTTGAATCTATTTAGAACTTGGAAAACTATTTCCCAATCCCACTTAAAGGAGTAGTTCACCCAAAAATAATGACTTATTTTCTATATACACACAGATCTACAACCACACGATGCGTCACAATGCAACTCGTTGTGAGCTTGCGGTCCGATAGTTTCACCAGGTGACATGAAGCGTAAAATTGGGCTTATAGAAGCGTGTGTGGATAATTGATAGAAAATAAGTCGTTTCTTGGGTCAACTACCGCAATTTTACGTTTCATGTCACCTGGTGAAACTATCAGACCGCAAGCTCACAACGGGTCGCATTGTGACACGTTGTGTGGTTGTAGATCTGCTATTTCCCAATTTTCAAAAATTGGGTTTTTGTTTTGTTTTTATTATGGCCAACATAGGGATGCCTGATTGAGAAGTGGTTAAAAAAACAACAACTAGGCTCTAAATTATAAGTGTCATGGCCGCCCCAATGCATTTCCAATGGAAGTCACATGGTTTGACACAACATTTTGTTTGATGGCTGTGTTGTGCCCCCTCCCCCGCATGGAACAAAATTGTATAACAGCCCACTTTACGTTTTGGCTTATAACTCTTGAACCGTAGGTCGTAAAATCAAAATTTCCTTTCCCCTGGATTCCTTGACGCATCTCCCCATATAGGCCACGCCCATTTCCGTTAGGAAAACACACTTTTTGCTCCTACAGATTTTGTCCAAATCTCACAGAAATTGGTACACATTATCTCCGGACCTATCCGATTAAAACACCACAGGCAGAATTTTGATA
This sequence comes from Electrona antarctica, assembly GCF_951216825.1. Taxonomy (NCBI): domain Eukaryota; kingdom Metazoa; phylum Chordata; class Actinopteri; order Myctophiformes; family Myctophidae; genus Electrona; species Electrona antarctica. The sequence goes on along the minus strand of NC_136808.1, from coordinate 43,437,063 downwards.
GTGCATAATATCGTTAGGCCGTAATCAGCTTCTGAAGTTAGTGGGAGGGGCAAAAAAGTGAGGGCCGCTCTTATCATACAATACATCAATTACAACATAATGTTTGTTTAATCAACAGGTGCTAATGTTTGTTTTAGTCCTCAACACAAACATTACATTTCTCGTTATTGTCTATGGCGTTTTCTTAAACAAACATCGTTGAAAAACAAACATTAAAGCTGTATATAGGAGCCTCAAAAATGGCAGAAATCATGAACCAAATGTCCAATCCACCCAAAATTTGAATCACATGTCGTGGGTGATGGCATCAACACAGAGCCAAAAGCAATTCCATTTTCATCCATAGCGGGTGCCATAAATGTGAACATTTTAACTGTTTGTTGCAGAAAATCAAATTACTTAAACATGATCACAGGGGTGCCGTGACACTGTAATTGGCTAGCAAAATTAGTGGGTGAAAGACAGCGACTGAGCCACTGCTGCACCCACCTGGTGAACAGGACACATGGCGACCGGTCCACTTGCCGGTCTTCAGACAGCTGCGTCGGGAGCTGCCACTGTGGCGGTACAGTGGGGAGGAACACTTGTACTCGATGCTGGTGTGGAGGTGGTGAAAACCACGAGGGAGCACCGGCAAATGTGTGGCCTCACTTTCCGGGCGCCTGTGTGACGTGAACAGCCTGAAAGTGGACGGCAGCACGTGGTATGCCGAGGACATGTCGAACCTGTGTGGAGTATTTCATGAGCGATCATTAGTCAGGTTTCACCTGACAAAAATGACTTATTTACTATCAATGTGATTATCGGCTTTAATGCGACAAAAAAATAAAATAAAATAAAAAATAAAATCACACAAATTGTGCTATAAAAACGAAACTATAAACTAAAAAGCTTATTGGAAAAATCAAATGAAGATAATATAATATATAGTGTCATACTTTGATGTTTGATGTGGCTTCAGAACCGTCTGAGTCACCAGCTGTGATACTTTGGGCTCTCTGCAAGCTGGGAGACAAATCAATGACATCAACCATATCATTGTTACATCAGTAGGCTACATTACATTACATTACATTACATTACAGTCATTTAGCAGACGCTTTTATCCAAAGCGACTTACAATAAGTGTATTCAACATAGGCAGGGAACAAAAACTACTAATCACCAGAAGTCTTTAGTGCATTTTCTGCAAAAACAAGCAACCAAGAGTATACCTAGCTCTAAGGTAAAAGTGCAATATATCAGCTACCTATTTCCTTAAACAGATGAGACAAAATAGCTAAATCAAATGAGCATGAGCTAAAACAATTAAGTGTATCGACTAAACAAGATCCAATAAACAATACAACAATAGAAAACAAGCGTTCGTACAACTAGTTAACAACAAGTAGGTCAGGCAGAGAGGAAGGGTAGTGTTTCCTGAAGAGGTGGGTTTTCAACCTGCGGCGAAATATGGGCAGTGACTCTGCTGTCCTAACATCAGTGGGAAGTTCATTCCACCACTGTGGGGCCAGAACAGAAAAGAGTCGTGACCGTGTGGATCGGCCAGAAGGACCCTTGAGTGACGAGGCAATCAGTCGCCCCGAGGTGGCAGACCGAAGTGGTCGGGCAGGGGTTTAGGCATCGACCATAGCCCGGAGGTAGGAAGGAGCTGTTCCTTTCACTGCCCTATAGGCTAACACCAGGGTTTTGAACTGGATGCGAGCCGCTACGGGGAGCCAGTGTAGAGAACGGCTAGTTCAAAACATGTTGTGTCAAGGACCCCCACATTTATGTAGGCTATACAAATTACAATACTGTATAAACATTCAGATATACGGCTCGAAGCATGGCACAAAGCGACGCACAGACGCACAGTGATCTTGTAGATGCTATTTATTTTTAAATATATCCAAGGTTTGGGTTTTTTTCAAACTCAAAACATTTGAGATATTTTTCTTTTTTTTTCTCTCCAAAATAGCATTTTTGAATAGCCAAGATAATATATGCGGATAAAGTGCTTACAATGATTGAAAATGGTAAATGGTCAGCGGCGGCGTGTGAAAACGTGTACGTCACCAAGAGGGGGGCGGCGTCTGAAAAGCTAGGGACGGCCTTCTCGTGGGCATTAAATTCTAGCCCACATCACTCAGAATAGAGTGACGGTGGTATGTTTTTGTAAATATTGAGCTCGTTCTTGGCGACAACATAGTGAACCAACACCAGGATGGATAGAAAGAACGTCGGGCCCATATACATTACAATGACAAGGAAAATGTTGTGAACAAACACGGCGCTTAGATACTTTGTTGAACGTTATGTCTCTGCGCCTGTGCGCCGATCCAAGCCATTCTACGTCTTTTTGTAAACTCGTCAATCTGGGTTCCTTGATGCTGTCTCCATGCTGGAAAGCTGAAAATCTAATTCCGGTTTCTGGCTCATTCCCTCGACGTGACCTGCTGTGGCACTTATTTACTGAGCAAGTCTGCACCACTGTGAGGTCAGTTTAAAAAAATAACATATACAAGCACACCTGATAGTCGCTCAATGTAAAAAAAAAAAAACAGACAAGCCAACAAGTATGGCGGCCGCTACCACGTGACACATATGTTGACACCCCCCCCAGGAGATTTTGGTACACACTATCATAGATATATATAAACTCTAGATAGCTCACCCACGCTGTTGGCCAATGGAGAGCGACGTCGTTACGTGGCGGCCATCTTACCTCGGGCCACATAACATTGTGTCTATGGGGCATGTACTCTTAAATATGACCATAACTTGCTCAATTTTCAACCGATTTTCAAACGGTTCGGTTTTATTAAAATTAAGCAGATAAGCGTCCTGAATCATAGCCACGCTGACGTTTGTAATAAACCAACCCGTTTGTAAATCCGTCAAGATTTGAGCGAGTTATGACTGTTTCTGTTTGAGCTGCCATTGAACATACTGTACTGTAGCCCCGAAGTAAGATGGCTGCCGGGTGAACGACGTCAGAAACTCCGCCTTGAGCCATCTAGAGTTCATATATATCTATGCACACTATAGGCGAGGCAGTAGAGGCAGGGCCCGCGGTGGGGGGGGGGACCCGGCCGGTCGGCCGGCTGCTCCGATGCGTCGTATCAGGCTTCGTACGCACATAAAGAACAACTGTGCTGTGCTCTGCCTGTGTTTCATGGCCGCCCCAATGCTTTTCCAATGGAAGTCACGTGGTTTGACCAAACACTTGTGTTTGATTGCCCCCCTCCCCCCATCACACACAACTGTTTGGTCAAACCACGTGACTTCCATTGGAAAAGCATTGAGGCGGCCATAAAACACGGACAGCACAGAGCATGTTCGTCTGATATGTGTGTACGAAGCCTTAAACTGCAACTCTCTCTCTGGCTCTCTCTCCCACAAACGCTGTTAAGTTACCGCGACTAAGACTACATTTCCTGTCAATAATAAGCAGTGTAAAATGTAGTTCATTGGGAGGTAAAGGGTGACGCTTTATTGTGAAGGCCCCTTCATGGCGCAGGCAGGAAATAGAGTGTTTAAACTGGGCTGCTTGGCTGCACGTTAGAGTAGACTGATTTGCTCCGGTCTGTCCGGTGGCTGTATATACAGTTGTTAGCCCTGCTCTGCAATCGCCTGATAAAGGTGAGTTTTGATTCTTTGAACAGTCAAAACAAGACCTAAAATTACCACAGGCACTTTCAAAAGAGGGCAAGATAGATGGAGTAAAGGTGGAATACAAACACAACAGCTCCATCCACATGCACTTTGTCTTACTTAGTGGAGGTCAGTGAAGTCGCCTTTGTGTGTGACACGTGACACGTTACATGTCACTTTGACATGTAACGTGATTTTCAATATGCAACCTGTGAGGCTACATTATGTGTATTCATTGCCTCAGGTATGCTGCAACTGAGCCACGTTGAGGGGTTTAGTCCGAAGTGGTATTTACGGTCCCGTTCGGCGCGGGGGGTAGCGCCAATGGGGGGGGCCCGTGGAACACTAACCGCTACTATTTACATATAGCATTATATTCACACATTCACACACAAATTCAGACACAGATGGCGGAGGAAACCATGCAAGGCAACAACCTGGACATCGGGATCTGCACAAAAAACATCCGGCCGCTCTACCGGCCATAGCCCACCAATGAGAACAACTATAAACCAGCTATAATGTTGTATAAACATTTGAAGTAGTTCCTTCCCTTAGGCTCAATTACGATTTTGGTTTTGTGAAAGAGAGCAGCCTACCTCTCACACACTGGGGTGGTCTGCTACTCCATGATCCATTGGACAGGCATGTAAGGGTGGGTTCTCCACTCAGAATGTAGGAGCCTTTACAGAAGAACTCCATCTTGCTACTGCTGCTGCCACCAGATCTGGCAGCTACAGGTTTATGATAGCCATTCGAGATTTTGGGTGGTAGAGCACAGTGTCCCCTGCTTACTACTGGAGATGAAAGGAGAGGGAAAGAGAAGGGAGGGGGGAGATAAGACGATAGGAAAGTTGAGGATGGGGGGGAGAGGAGGAGAGGAGACGAGAGAAGAGAAGAGAAGTTTCAAAACCAGGCAAAGTACTAATTTCGGTCGACAACATGGCACGCAACTAATACATCAGGCTTGGGTACAAAACATACCTTTAACACACTTGGATTCAGTTCCAGTCCAAGTAGCATTGGGCAGACATGTCCTCTGCTCAGAACCAATCAGTGTGAAGATGGGGTGGCACACATAGCTGACAGAGAGGAGCCGGTGCCCCGGCCCGTATACAGGCAGGACATCCCCATTGACTGGCTTCTCTGGAGGCCTACACTCTACTATCTTGGCAGCTGGAGCAGTGTTAGGGGGAAGATAAATAAATGATTTTATTTTTCTAGGCTCATGGTGGACAAAGTATATACTCAAGTATTAAAACTTACAAATACAATATTAGTAGTATTCACTTTTAATTATTTAATTTCTTAACATTTACCTTTTTTAAATCAAAAATAATATCAGCAATGTTCATAAATAGTGAAAATAGCAGATCGTGGTTAATTCATAATATTTTGTTCCAAGGACCGAAGCAAAGATTTTAATTAAACATATATATATATATATATATATATATATATATATATATATATATATATATATGCTATTCAAACAATTAAAGATTTCTCAAAAATAGCAAAAATGGCAGATCTACAAGCTCATACCGCAGCACGAAAGTGAGCTTGTATATGTGCTATTTTTTAATGGCCAGCATAGGTTCAAGTGGCCATACGGACTCTTTCCCTGTTTCAATGGGTTGATAAGCGGTATTACTGCCTGAACTCTGCTGATAGTGGAGAACAAAGCCATCCAGGTTGGTGTAGCCGTCTGAGACGAAGAGGATGTGGAGAGCGTTCCCTGTGGTCCTGACCGGAGCAGGAAGCTCTGGTCCACAGTACCGGCCCAGGACCGGCGAGTTCAGACTGTCCCCGTCACGCAGTTCAATGTAGTCGTAGCCACAGTGGTGGTCAGACTCCACACTGAGCACTGAAAACCTGAAAAAAAAAGAAAAAAAAAACAGAAAAAAGGGGGAAAACGTGCTGAAGATTTATGTAAATAAAAAAATAAAAAATCCAAATTATTCAAAGATTTCAAAACATTTTCTATCATTTTCTAATATTTTCAAAAATATCAGATGTACAAGCTCGCAGCACAACACCACGTTTGATTGAAGTATACAAGTGACATGCTGTGAGATTGTATGCTATTTTTGAATCGCCAAAATATAAATGGATTAAGTGGTTAAACCCACCAATGACCCCTGGGGGTCCCCGGACCCCACTTTGAGAACCAATGTAGTAGCCTACACCGATTTTAGATTTCAGTAAAAAGAAGCAAAAATAAATAAATAAATACATAAAATAAATACTTTGTTAAAAGGTATTAAACAATGTATACTTCAATAAAAGTATTATAATCCGGCAGTCGGGATTGTGGAGTGGGAAATTTGGTATATAGTCTTTTTTATTGGCCTAAAAGTCTACATACATTCATGAATCCACTTGCTGACCGGCTGTCTGTATTGAGCAATTTGTTTATATGTGACCCTACCATTAACATCCTATATAGGCCTAATGCAAAAATGTCAAACTTACTCATTATGCTTTTAAGTAGCATGTGACATGTCAAACTAGGGGGTTTTCATGATTCTGAATCCATTCCAAGCATTAGTTTTGCACAAAAAACACTCCTTGGGCTAAAAACAGCCATAGTCACTTGCCCACATTTGCCCAAAATGTGCGGACCTCATCACATTGTTTTGTGATGACCTCATCACATTTGTCATGACGAGTGATTTTTGTGCAAAACTAATGCTGGGAATGGATTCAGAATCATGAAAACCCCCTAGTTTGACATGCAGTGGAGGTCAGACTTCAAACAAAAACATTGCAGTGAGAGCAAGCAGAATGGGACAGGAGTTTTGAAAGAAGGTCCCACCTCAAGCAGAATGGGACAGGAGTTTTGAAAGAAGGTCCCACCTCAAGCAGAATGGGACAGGAGTTTTGAAAGAAGGTCCCACCTAAGCTCAATGCTGTGTCCAGGGTTTACTTGCACTCTCCATTCACACCGGGCATTGGTCGGGTAGCTTTCTAATGCCACAGTTCCATGGGCCCGCTGAAGGACTCCTCCACATGCTGAACAAAACAAATATTTACATAGTTTGTATATATTTTAAATGTAACGGTAGATTTATTACAGGCGAATTACACTCAACTGTTATGGATTTGTTTCAAGATAGGATCATTGAACCATCATTGTTTTTTTCTTTTCATTTTCTTCTTTTTTAATATAGAGCTCTAACCTTCAAAAGTATCACAACAAGTATCTTAAAAAAAAAAGCCCTTCGCCAAACTTTATAAACATGCCACTGTACTTTTGCAGTCTCCTCCACTCCAGCCCTGACGACAGTCCTTACAGAACGTCCCTCTGACAAAGAAGTTATCGTTGGATTTCCATGTCCCATTGTTGCAACTCTTACAGTTTTCAAACAGACTGCAGCCTGCAGGGACAAACAGACAGACAGTGCACATAGTCCATTGTTCAGATCACGTCACACATCGGTGTCGCTTCCTGAAAGGAACAGATCATCAAGCTAACAGTTATTGTTGAGAAGCAACACAGCGATGGTGTTTGTTGACTATTAGTCTATTCTGATTGACTAATAGCAGAGACTATCATTACTGTATGTTTTACTAATGACAATTACACAATTAACATTTCCTGCCAGGATTAATTAATTAATTCACCCGTTCACCGCCAGCATTTTTCCTGTGCAACCCTGATTTTGAAGTAGCCAAAAACAGTAACCGGATGGTACTTACAGTATGATACTTACGATGTGTGTTGCGACTTGTAAGTAGGCCGGATATTATTCTCTCGCTCACAAAGGCTTACCGCAACCATTATTACGATGGCTATGGACCATCGAATAAAACTTGTTTTGGACAGAATTTCAGAAATGCCATCTGGGACAAGGAATCCGAGATAAAGGCGAGAGAAGGAACAGAAACAGTGGGTGTAGATGCATGCAGCGATCAAGATGGACACTTTTTGAAGGGCACTAGCTTAGTAGCTAGTGTTGCACGGGTCAGGACCTGCGGGTCCAGCACATATTAATAATTTGACTCGGCCCAGCCCGCTCTGCACCACCGCATCAATTTTCACGGGTGCAGTATTTAGTTTAGACAGTACTTAGTTTAGACTAGTCATTTGGTTAGACCACCAGTCATTAGTCCTACAACTACAACCTATCTCAAACCCTAACCCTAACCTCCCACAGAGCAGCACACCTAAACATATAACCTTAACCCATGTCTAACCAATGACTATAGTCTAAACTAAGTATGCACCCCATTTTCACAACCTGATCTGGCCATGGACAACATCAAGGAGTGGACTGGCTACAGTTTCTAAACCCTGCTTCGTACAGCCGAAGATTGAGAGCTCTGGAGATCCCCGACTAGTAGACTACCCAAGCATCCACCATGACACCCCTACAGCCCCTGGGCCTAGGCTATGGGATGAGTGATGAGTGATACCTGTATGTACGATACAAGGGTCATATAGGGTCCCATACTGTATGTGATCAGACTAGTATACCTGGGTGAATGATACAAGGGTCACACTGGTCCAGAGCGTTGCGGCAGCATGGCACGGTGTAGCCCACCCGGACCCTCGGCTGGGCAGGACACTTGCACTGGATCAGCTGGTACTCACAACATGGCCGACACATGACATTCCACTCTGAGCTGGGACAGCTGTCCTCCCCGTCCGTCACTCCAGACTCTATACGTAGAGGAACACATTCACATTACTGTAGTATTCAACACACTTGGTTCTAAAACCAATTTGAGAACGCCAAAAAATGGTTATTTTTCAATTTATTTATTTATTGTTGTACTATTATTGATGCACAAACAATGACTTCTATTATATCACTTTCCAGGGAGAAAAAGGCTGTAGTTTCTAGTTTCTATTAGCTTGGAATCCCCACCGATCATTGGTAGGAAATAAGGGATTGGTTTCTGAACTGTCTACAGCCATCCTCTGAGACACAGAGTAAGTGTGACCATTGGCCAATTCAAGTCACATAAAACTTTGCCAATTTACACTTGGGCGGAATTACTTCCTAAGGTTCACAGCAATAAGTTAAGTTGTACTGGTTAAAGTGTGAAATGCATGATTATTGTGAAACCCAATAAAGTGTGTTTGTTTGTCAACTACGCCACCTTTTTATAGAGGAAGGTCCCTGCTGTTTTACAATGTTTACAGAAGGACACACAGGTCCTGACAGAGACTGACATCATGTGAACAGAATATATATTTCTTTAAATGTAACCTTGTTACAGCAGTTTCTAAAATGCCCATAAAATACAAATACAAAAATACATAAACAATCCTAAAAATACTAACCTACCTAGGTGCCAAAACTAACTAACCAAGAAAACAATAAACCTTAAAACATCATTCAGAAACAAGTGTGCAAATAGTAAATGTGGAAATTCAACAAGTTAGAGGACGCCGTTCTGGGGTCCAGGCCTGGGAAGAAAAATATATTTTAAAAAATATATATTTTTTTTTAATTATTATTATTTACAATTTGTTGTTAATTTAAAAAAATCGAGCTTTATGTTGTATTTAATTGTTATAATCATCACTATATGTTTCTCTTTTTTTTGTCAACGGTGGTTGGTGCTGGGGTTTGGGGGTAGGATTTTTTTAAATGAGGCAAGGGGCAAGCCACTGATTGTAGTTGGCAAAGAATTTTAATTATATTTTATGTGCAATTTTTTTGGATGCCTGTACCTGTGCCTTTCATCTAAAAATAAATAAAAAATCAGTCCCTCCCGTTACACACACAATACAAACTGTGGTAATTTGACAGGAGCGTTCATTAATTAGTAGCCTACCAGAAAAGGTTTGTTGTTTTAACTGGCAGTTAATGTTAATACCATAACTAATTATTATGGTATACTTAGTATGGTATACTTAAATTCAATTTCAATTCAAAAGAGCATTATCGGCTTATTGGCATGATAAATGTGTTACATTGCCAAAGCACTAATAAAATCAGTTTAAGAAAATGGGGAAAGTACGCTATACATTTGGAGGGGTACAGCATTGTGTTAAACAGAGCTATGTCACATGTCGTTTTTAAAAACATATAGCACATGTTTACATGTCTGATTAGTCCCTTTTGCCTTATATCTCAAAACAACCTTTTACCGTCATTCTTTTACTGTTGCTTCTACCCTTGGAAACTGCTTCAGGCAAACCTGTAATGGCTGACAGACTCTGCTGTTGGTTGCCAACAAAGTGAGCACTAACTATAGAAGATGGCCAAAACTGTGTGTGTGTCACGCTGTAACACCACCCGCCCGCCACCAGAGGGCAACTACGAACTGAAATTGAATTGGAACATACAGAGGTCTCTCTCTCTGTGTGTGTGTGTGTGTGTGTGTGTGTGTGTGTGTGTGTGTGTGTGTGTGTGTGTGTGTGTGTGTGTGTGTCAGACTGCCACAACAGCTTTGTTCGCTTCCCGCGTTTACGCGTCTTACTTGTGTTAATGGTGATTCATTCATTGCTAATAGTAGCTGGTGGTAGCTTCATCTTGTACTGTTGTAAAGCTGCTGTGTCACTTTAATACTATACTTGGCAGGTGAATGCCCCATGCATGAAAGCCAGATATTTGCATACATACATGGGCGCTCGACGACTGTCTGTCCGACTATGCGGTGCGCTCTTGCTACTGTAAGTGGCGTGCACCCTTGCCTTGCAGGCAACTGCTAGCTGCCAAATCCAGCAGGTGAGGTAGTTTTATATTTTATTATTGACAATAAAAAAAAATACATGCTATTTTTGGCAAAGGACAGCATCATACAATACAGGCAGGCAGGCTTTGGGCAACAACATACATGTCTGTCTGTCTGTCTGTCTGTCTGTCTGTCTGTCTGTCTGTCTGTCTGTCTGTCTGTCTGTCTGTCTGTCTGTCTGTGTCTCTCTCTCGCTCTCATTCAAATTCAAAGCTTTATTGGCATGAGAAAACGTACATTTACATTGCCAAAGCTGAAGTGGGCACAAGACAATCAAAATAAAACAATGTATTTACAAATAAATATTGGCTATAAATAGGAATTAAATAAAGGTGTAAACAGAGGTGTGTTACATTAACACTTTGGTAATACTATCTTGTGAAACTAACATTTGCGACAAGTAGCAATTAATTCAAAAGTAATTGAATTAAAGTTTGTTGCTCTGTTTCAGAATTTGTACTGAGGTCATTTGCTGTAAGCAGTGTAGGGTATAAACAGTGTACACACAATGGTTTGTATTCCTTAAGGTCTCTCTCTCTCTCTCTCTCTCTCTCTCTCTCTCTCTCTCTCTCTCTCTCTCTCTCTCTCTCTCTCTCTCTCTCTCATGTCAATTGGGTGCAAGCAGCTGCCATACGTTGGCACTCAGGTGAATGTGCTGGTGCAGCAAATAGGCAAATAACTGCACATAACCGCACAAATGGAGGAAAATAGGCCAAAAAAGAGGCGCATGCATGTTGTGAATTTGCCATACCTTAGCCTTTGCTGACATGACGCCTCTCTCTCTCTCTCTCTCTCTCTCTCTGCAGTGTTATGTTACCCAACATGTTTTTGTGTCCTCCCCTACAGTGTTTGGCTGATTAAAAGCATTTCACACCTTAAAACTAAATGTTTAGGAGCAATTTATAAGCTTTACAGACAGTGTTGTAGGATTTACAGTGTTCTAAAAACTCAGGCCAATTGAGGAGGTGATGGATTTACTATTCCACGAGCACACTGCAAAACATCAGTTCTCGGACGGCACACACACACACACACACAAAATGTATTTCTATGTAAATGTGAATGTGATCTAATGAATAAAGTACTGTATGCGATGTGGTGGACCTGCGGGGTTAGGTTCCCCAGGAAAAGTGTAAAACCATTTGTTTCGTTTTACAGATTAAATCCTGCCTTGCAGAAAATAAAGTGTGATTTATATTGTAGTGCTTCGTAGTTTTCTCTACCGAACCAAATGCACAAAACCTAGTCCATATTAGAGCTGAGCTGATGTGTGAGTTTAAAGCAGTAAAACAAACACACACACACACAGACGCAGGCATGCACGCACGCACACAGGCAGGCACGCACGCAAGCACGCACGCACAGAGTATATGTATGATACATTTTGTTTTGTAAAGACTTAGAATTTAGAACATTGGTTTAGAACAGTGGTTCTAAAAAATAGCTGATAATATACAAGCTCACAGCTTGTCACATCGTGCCACACTGTACATCTGCTATTTTTTGAGTGGTGTAAACCACTCCTACAACTGGCTTTGTTAGTTTACGTGTCTGTCTGTCTGTGCTCAAAAAATTAGCACGGTTGCTATGGTCACCCAGTTCACACGGGTGTGATTTCATTACGTCAGACATTACGTCAGACCACAGCTGATCAGTCTATATAAGACCTTACACCACTCAGTTCACACAGGTGTGATTTTTTTTTTACATTTTTGAAAAATCTTGAAAGCGTCTTCTCTTCTGGGTGTCGCTGGCATAAAACATTTTCAGATGGGGGGTCCATCTGAAATATCAATTTTAGTAAGAGAACTGGTCATTGAAACAACCCACACTGGACTTAACCCACTCCTGATTAATGGTAAAACAGTAGAACAGGTTGACAGATTCACATATCTTGGACTCACACTGGACAATAGACTTAGGTTTGATCAACACATTACATCTCCAGTCACGCTTTCAGCAAAGACTCCAATCCGTAAATTAAGATCATTATCTGTTGCTCCTCAGAGTCCTCATCTTCTGCTATTATTGTACAAAAGCAATATTCAACCTGTTCTGTTGTACTGTTCTGCATGTTTCTTTCTACACATACTGTCCATGCCTAACAGGAACAAACTTTTCAGTATTACCCGTATTGCTTCCAAGATCATCGGACTTCCTACACCCACACTTTCTGATGACCAATAAGGCCATCACACGGCTAGCACACTGATCATCCCCTGTATCGCTTCTTTAACCTCATGCCATCTGGACAAAGATACAGAACCTTGCCATGGAAAAAGGTCAGGTTTAGTAGGAGTTTTGTTCCCTCAGCCATCGCAGAATTAAACAAACTGCCCCGCCGATAGGATGGTTCTGTATACTGTGGGGACCTCATGTTTTTGTATTGTCTTGGCGTCATGTGCTCTGTGTTGTTTTTGCTGTGGGTGTTTGAACAGACTGTGAAGACGAATATCCTTCGGGACAATAAAGATTATTATTATTATTAAGGGAGGCCAGAGGCTCTACCAGCACCCAAATGACATGTTTTCGTAACCTGTTTTTAGTTTTAGTTTTTTGACCCTTATGGTGTCTAGTTAACAATTTCTTTCTAATGTCCCATGGGATTCATTTTTAACCTTTTCTTACACCTATCCCCAAACTGAACCATACAATGGAGATAATAGAACATAACTCTTGAAGTAAACAACATACAGAACACATTTTTCTATATAATTCAGACCCAAGGAATTCATTTAAGTGGTTATGATTAAGATTCAAGCACATCCTGACTCTAACATAAAAGAAGAGGATCCAAGGCACTCTGTTCCAGTGAGGTGAAAAAAGCCTTTTTTATTGGGTTTAAGGCATGGCAAAGAACATTACAAAAAGGACCAACGCGTTTCGGCACTCAGCCTTCATCAGGGTCCCATGTCACATCCTGACTCTATTTCAGGACAGAAACTGCTAAAACAATGACTTGAGATGTTTTGCCACATAACCCGAAGAGTCCTAAATTTCAGTACTTTGGCTATTTGACATATTCGATTATTCTGCCGTTGACCGGCACCACTCGAACGAGGAAGTATATAGCATCCTTCCGCAGCTGGAGAATAAGTAGGTGGAGAGACCGCTTTTTCATAGCTTTATTTAATATTATTTCACATGGCTTCCAAAGCAGTAAAACCACCTTCCAAAAACGACAGGACAGTTCATATCAACATACCACTGCGGCACTCAGCCAAGTTTAACTCCTTTCTCAAGTTTACTCTGTGGTGTTTCAGACTTTCAGTACACATCTGAGTGCTGCGCACATCATTAACGGTAAACCTCTGCAGTTCGAATAAACAACGGGTGAAACGGGATGATTCCTCCTCCATTGTTGCAGTCATCTCATGTCTCATGTCATCATGTCAACGTCGCAACACAAATAATACAAACTATGAAAAACTACGCCATCACATATTCAAATGAAATAGTGTGGTTTAAAGAACTGAACCTATTCCTACAAAATCACGACCGAACGCTCACAGTGAATGAGTGGCTGCCAACCGGAAGCACACCGGCGGCCCAAACTGAACGCGGAAGTGTTGGCTACATATAGCCCATTAACTAATTATATAGGGTTAAAGGAGGAGAAAGAAAGACAAATCAATATACTTTAGAAATCAGTGGTTCTCAAACTGGTTAATTTCAAGGTAGGCCTATACGTCATAACTCAGAGTGTACTCACCAAATGCAGGTCCATTTGGTTCCATATCGAGAACCTCTGCCTTCGATGAAGTGCAATCAAAACGCTTTACTTACCAAGTGGCCAGGCTGACACACGAAGGTAGACTAGGAGAAGGAAGGACAGTCTGGGGTCCAGAGAAGTGGGCATCAGTGCCATGCTGGTGTGTGCAGCCAGATGTTGGCAAACCAAGCCTATAGTTATGACAATCAAAACTATATTTTAGGCATTTAGCAGACACTCTAATCCAGAGAGACTACAATAAGCATGAAGGTAAACAACACACACATCAAATAATGCAGAGACAGTGTAGTGCCTCAGGAAACTAGGATCACAGGTAAACCAAGAGCCTATAGCATCTGTAGGCTACATTGGAACTAGGATACTAGGTAACTGTTCAAATAGCATTCCATCTAAATTATATTCTTAACGTGCTCAAGAAAAATAAATAATAATAATAATAATAATAATAATAATAATAATAATAAAGTTGTGACTTCTCTGAGGTAAAATCTCCGAAACAACAGTAATTGGAACAGCATTACAATAGGCGACTTGCCTTTCTGCCTTTGTCTTCTTATTAGGAGTGATGCAGCTGTGAGCGGATGATTCAAAGCTTAAAGGATGGAGATCTTTAACTCTTTCCTCCCTGCCATCTGACATAGACATTAACCTTTGTGCTGAGCATGGAGAGCAGCAGCTGTAATAATCTCTCTCATTCTGTAGTTCTGTAGTTTTGTAGTAGACTCCTCCTTATACCATATGGGGGAATGTCTCACTGGACGTGGCTGTGGAAAGTGCATTTCAGGGCTCACGGCCTGGCGGTCCTGTAAAAATGGGAAAAACAGTGACGGGAAGCAGGAATATTTTCCATCCGTTGCAATAGAATGTCAGGGAGAGAGCTTTGAATTTGGAACAAAAGTGCAATCAGGTTTGCAGCTTTGCACGGATCACAGCAAGCTGGATGAATTGTTTCCACTCACTTAAAAAAAAACAGTCCCATGCATGCCAGCACTTAACAACGTTTCTGCATGTTTGATTTATTTGCTTTGTCACCTCCCGATGCTGGCTGTCAAAGCCCTTACATTACAAAGCTCCCAGCAGATGTGTGTTTGATCGAGCCTACGCAATGTTTATGGCTTGCACTCTCTGTGTTTGCCCAGAGCCATGGATCAGAGCGGCCTTCTTTTACCACCACATTTCAAAGACACAGTTGTTTTCCATTACCCTAACATGTCAACTAGGAGTTGCCATGGTTCCTTATAAATAAATATTGATTAGTGTGTCCCTGTTTAGATGTTGTTGGCCTAAGTACATTTGTGTACACATCTCATCCTCTGCATTTTAAGAGCGGTGTGCACAGACATCGCCCCTTGTGATAGCAGTTGTTTGGGTTCACAGTCTTGCTAAAGGACACGAGCCGAGTGTCAGACACAGTACAGTCACAGATACAGTACACGTCTGCCTATATGACTGGATGAAAAGAGGGATAAACAGGGAACTATATATGGGCATGTGCATTTATTTGTTAATGCCTTTGGGAATTTGCAGTTGAAATAAATCTAATGATAAGTGTGTCAAACTACATATTGAATACTGTGATTTACCGAATTAACTCCTCCTCCCCAGGCTGAGGCCAGTCCTTTTCCATATACCATTATAGTCTAGTCTTCAACGTCTTCAACGTTTTTCAGGCCAAGGACCCCCTATCTGATGAAGCAGGGAACCTCACTACATTTTGTACAAAATTGTGTTGCAGCTTCATAGACTTGTTTGACAGCACTGTTTCAGTGTATGTTGGACCTTTCAATCTGTACATGGTCTGCTCTTTTTTTGTTTTTGTTTTGTTGGCTGCCATTTGAAAATTTCCATTTAAAAGGTAGAGAGAGATTGCTGCTTTATTAGTTTATAGCCTTTTTGGCTGATTGGAGACTCTTCTTCTTAATTAGTATTCAAAACAATTGGATTCAGTTCTAAAAGAAACTGACTTAACAGATTGAAGTGTCCTGCTCACTCCTCATGCATTGAAGGAAGCATTAGCTGAGTTCGGGGCTCTCCCCAGGTTGGCAGAGGGAGAGTAGCACAGTTTAGGCAATTGGCACCCAGTGAAAATGGGTTACAAAATCGTGGGAAATGTTTTTTAAAGAAATCAACTCACACATCTATCTAATGTGACAAGTAAACAGCACACAATCATCTGGATAGCTTGCATGCTGGCTCTGTCATTAGATTTGACCTCAGGTGCTCATTAGCAGTGGTGGAAAAAATACTCACATTTTTTACTTGCTACAAGTAAAAGTCCAGTCTGTTTGTACCATGCGATGCAGCTGACCTGCAGCTGCGCAGCTGGAGGTCATCAACCTCCTGATTGAGACATGCACGCACGCAGTCACACGTCTGATTTTAATAGCAGATCTACTAAGCTCTATAGGGCTGAAACTAAGTGGTTAATGTATAAACTAAAAGTTTTCAAATAACTGTAGTGGAGTAAAATTAAAATACTTCAAAATTGTACTCAAGTACAGTACGTACATGGACTTACTTAGTTACTTATACATCACTGCTCATTAGTGAGCAGTGAAAGAGTCTCCACATGCACACAAACACACCTGAGACTGACTTGTATGTCCAAAAACCATAACATTTGTATTATTTTAAAATATGTTTTAAAACAGTGGAAATATAGTACATCTAATAATAATCTCATAATAATAATAATAATAATAATAAATCAAACTTATAGAGCACTTTGCTACTTTAGATACTTCACAAAACAAAACAAATAACTTTATTAACACATCATTAAAATAAATACTGGCTACAAAAGCAGACTAAAAGCTGTAAAAATAGAACAGTAAACCAACGGAAAAGGGATTATGTGGAGAAGGCAAGTCTGATGAGGTGTTTTAAAAGAGTGAGACTCGGGGCTGCTTTGATGTGGGTTGGATTGGAAGTGAGTCCCACAGACAGTCAGTGGATTGCGACGGAGAATGCCCCATCACCCCTGGTTCAACACTTGGTCCTGCATGAGGACCTTCGAGGAGGTTCAAACTTCAAAGCAGTTACGCACATCCTTTTGAAGGCAGGCGACAGACCCTAGACCACCAGAGATCAAAAGCAACAAATCAGGTGTTGGTCAGAGTGAGTAAGGATGAGGGGAAAGCCTGGGTATCGAGGCTAGGATGAGGGGTACACATTGGGAATAAGGATGAGGGGTACACATTGGGAGTAAGGATGAGGGGTACACATTGGGAGTAAGGATGAGGGGTACACATTGGGAGTAAGGATGAGGGGTACACATTGGGAGTAAGGATGAGGGGTACACATTGGGAGAAGGATGCTGAAGAAGTAAGGATGAGGGGTACACATTGGGAGTAAGGATGAGGGGTACACATTGGGAGTAAGGATGAGGGGTACACATTGGGAGAAGGATGAGGGGTACACATTGGGAGTAAGGATGAGGGGTACACATTGGGAGAAGGATGAGGGGTACACATTGGGAGTAAGGATGAGGGGTACACATTGGGAGAAGGATGAGGGGGACACATTGGGAGAAGGATGGTGGGAAAAAAGGTCTTCTTTGGAAGTCATAAGCGCGGCCCATACTCCTTCTGACGTCCGAATCTTTGGAACGGGATGTGATATAACCACAGTAGTAGTTATTAACTACAACTTGACGTCATTCCGAGCATGGGAAGGACTGTCCCAGAACCTTTCCCCGCTACCTGTGGACCTGCATTGACATGACCTTTGGCACGATCTAAATGTCTCAATAGAAGAGCAGGGAGACAAAATACAACCAATTGTATATACATTATATTTTATTAACATAGCTAGTCTACCAATACCATACATATTGGACAATTGTTTGATGCGTGCATGAGTGTGTGTGTGTGCGTGCGTGCGTCCGTGCGTGCGTGCGTGCGTGCGTCTGTGCCTGTTTGTTTGTTTGTTTGTTTGTTGTTGGGGGTATTGTGCTTTTATTTCTTCTTGCTTTCAGGAAGGAATTTCCACCACCTGCACATATTCTGTAAACAGACAATAGAAGAAATTAGCACCTCAATGAAGTTACTGTATGTTGTTGGAAATAGTTACAGTAAAAAGGAAATATTTTGCCTTTGAGTAGGGGTGCAATTGAGAACGAGAACACCATTCAAAATCGAATAGAACATGGCAGCCGCGTCCATTATAAGTTCAATGGGGAAGTGGTGCCATGTTATATTTGGCTATAGTAAATCAAACAAATCAATTCTCATTCAATTACTGTAGTTATCAGTAATTTTAATAAAATAATATATTTTTGGGGAAAAGGTTGAAATAGTGAAAATAGCGAATCTACAAGCTTACATTGTAAGCTTGTAGATATGATACTTTCAGAGAAAAATGGTATTGAATAAATAATGTTTTAACAACACAAATGTCGCTTGGGGAGTCAAAATATTTTCACTTTGACTTGAAAACGGGGAGACAAAATATTTTCACTTTGAGAACCGGTGGTTTTGGACCTACATTCTTCCCCACCAGGGACTTGGATTGCTTGGTCTTGGTGTCATCCAGGGTTTCGTAGGTGTTGCCCTGCACAGCTGGGATTGGCTCATAGGTGTCATCAACTGCCTGGCGGTTAGAGACCATCTCGTTTGGAACCTCTGCGTACATGCTGTCACCCTGCGCTGGCAGTGCACCGCTGTCACCCTGGTCACACCACTGGTACAGCGGGTTGTACTGGTCCAGTCTGTCACCACCTGGGTGGCAGGGGTGGAAGATACACAAAGATTTGAATTGTTTTACTTCAGAAAAACTGGTGAGGGTCACAGCACTTTTATTCTACCTGAATTGAAAATGGCTGGTCCTTTTAGTACAGCACTTGAGTAAATGTAGGCTACTTAGTTACTTTCCACCACTGCTTGGTGGCCTGCTGGTGACGTGGTGAGACAGTGTCTCATGGCGTCCCGGGGGTCGTGGAGGGAGTACGTTTGACAGGTGACGGGCCTTTTGGGGGAATTGGACGTGATGGATTCTGTGAAACTAGGGTAGCTGAGTTGAGCGGAGGAGGAGCTTCCTTCCGCTCCGTTTTGATCCAGTCGCGGAAGAGACCTGCTTCTATTGTCCATCACGTTGAGCTCTGAGTATGTCACGTTGTATGTGGCAGCGGTGTGATTAAGATGGCCGTTGTTATTATGATGAAGCAGTGATGATGATGATGGCTGGTCCCCTTTCTCTGGGCTGGGACATCCCGTGACCGTCCTGCCGCTGTGGTCCACTAGGGTGTATAGCATTCGGCTGGGGGGATGATGTGAGGTCTTATCAGGCAGAGTTCCACTCATGGAGTAGCTCACAGTCAGAGGGAGGCCTCTCTTTGGTACTGGAGGCAGTGCCTAGGATAGAAAATACAAATATGGATTGGTGGAAAGTACATTTTCTTTAGCTACTGTACTTAAGTACAATTTTGAGTTTTGTTTTTTTTGTTTGTTTTCGTTTTTCCAGGTTATTTTTTTACTATACTTGAGTATTTCCAATACTCAAGTATTGGAAATACTTTTACTTTTACTACATCTCAGAGGCAAATATTGTACTTTTTCTTTCTTTTTACAATCCTTTGAAAACTTGAGTTACTTTGAAGTAACTAGTAACTAAAACGTACATATGCTTTGGCGCCTATATGCTTTGGCTGTTCGAAAAATTACCTAGAAACCAATTGGTGACGTCACGGCTCCCTTCATCCGTTATGTTTGCCAGGTGCTTGAAAAGCAGCCTGGACTACAATTGCTACTTCTCTACTAGCAACCGTAAACACGACCTTAGTGGACACATGATTGGCTGCATCTAGGCTGCCTCTAAGTCAATAGGAGACTTAACCATAAAACCCGTAGTCTGAACACTGCAACATCGTGAAGCCCTATTGGCTGCTGCTGTGTAAGGGGTTAACACCAGTGAAGTTGGACCTTGAACGGACGGCAACAGAAGCTAATGTTATGAGCTAACTGTAGTTGAGGAAAGCCATAAAAAGACAGTGAGTGAACTAACGAAAGAACGTCGGGAACGAACGAAAACAAGGGCCGGAAGGTTGTGACAGAGAAACATACGTCTTTTGGGCGGAAAAAATTATACGAAGATGCACAATGGACAAAGAACAAGCAGCAGCACTGGTTGCGCCTGGCAGTTATGACGAGAGAGTCATTCTTGTTTTACAGTTTATGGACTGGTTGAGTATAGGCCTACTTTGTGGTGATGGCAGGTTGGAAAGTGGCTAGGAATTGTTGTCTTTGTCAGTGCACTGGTGACACCTGCTGGTTGGTCACAGTAGTGCCTGTTCAGCAGGTTGAATCACTGTGTATGTATGTTCTGTTCTTTTTTACTGCATAATTGTAAACCAGTTCAGAGTGTTTCCACTGAAAATGAATTGGTTCAGAACCATAAAAGTTGGTTTGGAACTGGAATATTTTTTTTGCCCTGAACTGGGAACCAGAGTGGGCATGTCACTATTCTACAGGTTGGAAGATGCACATATATATACAAAAGCAAGTGAAAAATCTTAATTTAAAAAAACGTTAAAGACATAGGAAACTGTAACTGCCATTGTATTTCCCCTGTGTAATGGACTTATATTCGACACATTGCTATAGCAGGCCTGGAATCAAACCTGTGGCAACTGGAGACTCCTGCTCCTCAGGCAGGCTCTTTACCCATTCCGCTATGACAAAAAACACAGACAGACAGACAGACAGACAGACAGACAGACAGACATCTGTAGTATGAATGATAGTTCTCACAATACCTGTGAAGTGGATATTGTGTTTACAGAGACTGTTCCTTTTAGCTTTCTGCTATTCGCTTTAGCTGGCAACGCAGGTGGAAATGCAGGTGGCATTGGAGGTGGCAGTGTAGGTGACAGCACAGGTGACAATGAGGGGGCATCAATTTGCTGCTGGATTATTTTAGGATCAAACAGGTCACTCCTGTGGTCAGTGGTGTGGTCTGTCTTCTGGTCCCATAAATGTCTCAGAGCTTGGACACTCACACCAGTCTTCTCCTTCGGTCCACATTTCACCACGTCATACAACTCTACTGAGTTGCTCTGAAATAATAAGAGATTGCTGTCAACTTGCTTAGAATCCAATGCTGTATTTTCCCTACATATTTTAATTAAATAAATGGTTATGGTGCCTTTCTTCAAAGTGCTTTACATTAACACGCTCACACACCGATGGCGAGGGAAACCATGCTCATCGGGAGCAGTTATGGGTTCAGTCAGTGTCTTACTCAAGGACACTTCAACAACACTAGCCTCCGAGACCGCATGCGTTTGGTTTTCAAAACAAGGAAAAGTGGCATAGGATCGCTAACCAATATATATATATATTAAACATTTTGAATATGTGTCTAAATGTGTCCCTGTGTCCCTGTAATATGTGTCCCTGGCAGAAAATATTGTTAGAGAATGTTTGAGAACCATGCGGTTTTAGAGAACCATTACCTCGTTGTTCCAGCCGGAGATGAGACATTCTCCAAAGGGCTGAATGGGGCTGATCTTGTAGTGCTCTATGAGCTCAGAGAGGCTGCGGTGAGCCTGGCAGTCTCCTGTGATGATGAACAGTCCCGCTGGGTTCTGGTTGATCACAAAATGGCGGCATCTGTCCTGACCCCTTCACAGGAATTACAAGGGCAGTGAAATGAGGGACAATGGTAATAAAGGAGTGTGTTGTTGTTGTTGTAATGTTGTTGTTGTTGTTTAAATTCTGAAGTAAGGAATAGGCTACTTGCAGTAGTATCGTCTCAACTTTTAGTTCAATGAATGCAAAGTTATTGCTAGTTAAAATTAACTACATTTTCACGTGGCCTTTAAACATATCCGCTGATAAGAGAAATGGTCACCGTCAAGTATGACCATTTGATGTGGTAAACATTGCTATAACACTTCTGTCGTGACTCGTGATGCACTTGCAGCACCCAGGTCCACTGTCATGTTTTCGTTTTTCTGATCAACCCAATTGACAACCTCAGTAGTCCATTGTAACCAAAGCCCATGGTGGATCAAAAGAGAGGTGGCTGCCCACCCCTGCTATAATGTGACTGTAGATGGGCTCACCTGTAGGACAGAATGTATCCAATGGCTTTATCACTGAGGCGGATGAGAAAACAGCCCAGGCTCCTGTCCCTCAACAGCTCCTCTGCATCCCTGCACCAACACAAAAATCACACCCGTGTGAAGTGAGGGGTGAGTGAAGTGATCAGGTGATGTAATGGTGAATGTAGAACAAATGGTGCCAACACAAACATTAAATTCTCTTTATTGTTAATGGCATTTAATGTTTGTGTTAGGGACAAAATGACGTAAACTTTCCCTTCATTGTCAATGACAGTTATAAAACAAACATTGAACTAAAGACAAACATTAAACCTATAGGAGGGGCTAGCGCCCCTCAAAAATCCCCCCCCCCCCCCCCCCCCGTGCGTGTGTGCGTGTGCGCGCCTGCCTGCCTGCCTGCCTGCCTGCCTGCGCCTGCCTCTGCCTGCCTGCCTGCCTGCCTGCCTGCCTGCCTGCCTGCATCTGTCTGTCTGTCTGTCTGTCTGTCTGTCTGTCTGTCTGTCTCTCACAGCACACACACACGCGCGCACACACACACACACACACACACACACACACACAGACACAGACACAGACACACACACACACACACACCACACACACATACGGCAGAAGTTGTTGACCAATTGTTGATATATTAAATAAATACATGAATAAATAACCATTCTTGTCCATTATTTACAAAAGTAACCATAATCGCACAGGAAACAATCGATAGTCACAGCCTTACACATAGACAGCATTTACTTTTCCACACATCTGTGTGTCCTTTATAGTGGTAAATGTTTCTCTCTTACTTTCTGGAGGTGAATCCTTGGAACCAGTCAGGGACGGAGCCGCCTGGCAAGACGCGTGCCGCCTGTGTGTCCGTGAACCACCTGTGCACTTTGTCCCTCATCATGTCTCCCTCCGCAGGTCGTTCCATCACCTGTACGTCCTCCTCCAGCATCCTCACTGCTGCAGCGTCAGCGTACACAATGAACACACACACCTCACCGTTTCCTCCCATGACGTTTTCTTCTTGTTTTTTTATCTGCACTTGGGTTTTCAACATCTGGTCCGTGAACCATCTCGGTCCACCTGGACTCTTAAGGGGGTCTTTAACTCCGAGAGTGTGAATGGAATCAAATAAAAAAAATCACCGGTCTGTAACTCTGAGAGCCACAGACCTTGTTTGATGCATTTTCCTTATTGTTACTCTCCAAGTTCATATCAAACTTTATTTGATATGAATTTGATTTATTTATTATTTGTATAGCACATTTGCAACAGCCCAAAGTGCTGAACATGGTCAAAAGCAAAGCAATTCAAAGCAACGATACAAAATAAACATCAACCAAAAGTTTGCATTGACACAGATCAAAATATGCAGACTTAAGACAGGAGAGCTCAAGCCCAATGAGCTCTACTATACTGCAGTAGTTTTGTGACTCTCAACCATTTAATCCCCCACAGTTTGACATGCATTACAGTAGACCACAGACTACCATTTAACACCTTTTTTGCAATCTCTGCAACATTTTTGCAAAAATCCTCAGTGCTAATTTAGTAGACGTACACAGACGTTACTGACCCATATAAGGGTCCATTTGGATCCCGTGGCGGTCCCCAGGCCCTGTGTTGAGAAGCAGTGGTTTTATCTCACCTGGAAGAGCAGGGCTCCTCATTTGACTGTTTCCGTTGTATTTGGTCTGCTGTGAACAGTAGGTGCTATGTGTCAGTTTATCTGCATGCCAACCATGAACACTCACTTCACTTCATTTTCATATCTCTCTTCCTCATCCCTCACTCTGCTGTGAGAACCAATCTCTTAACAATAACACTCAGCCGACACAAAACATATTGTATAACAGGTTTATTACTCTGTTGTGTATAAAGCAAACCATCACTAAATATTTTTGGAAGTTCACTGTGCTGCAATAATAATACCAACAGCAACACACACACACACACACACACACACACACACGCGCGCGCACGCTCGCGCACACACACACACACACACACACACACACACACACACACAACAATAATCTGAGTACTAGCTTGCACCCCTCTGAACAGGTTCATGTCAGTCAGATGTCATGAGTCATGACTGGCTTTGAATATAATATAGTCTAGCCCCTCCTATGTCCAGCTTTGAGGGTTTGTGTAGACACAGACATTGTGTTGTCCTAACACAAACATTGAATGCCATTGACAATGAATGGCCAGTTTTGAGTGTTTGTGTAAACACAAATATTGAAGACGAAGGTTTAATTGTAAGTTTGTGTTTAATTGTAAGTTTGTGTCCCCACATGAATATTTGAGGTTTCGAGATAGAAAGTCATGGCAAGCCCTGCTGTAATGTAGGTAACAGGTACCGACGCCCACAGAGACAGACAGAGAGAGAGAGAGAGAGAGAGAGAAAGAGAGAGAGAGAACATTTTTGCAACTCAAGATTCAAGAACCTTTTGAACGAAGTAGGCCTATTCTAGATTAGTCTTTGATGATGTGTTGTTTTGTTTGGACACGTTCACCTGCGCATCACACATTTCTACATGTTTGTATTCCATTTGTTTGATCAATATTATGTACTGTGATGCACTTTGTTGATTGTTTATGTGTTTTATTATTTTGTGTGAACATACAGTCTCACAGCATGCACGTAGGGATGAGAAGAATGCCTGGAATAAATGCCTGTTTATAAAGAACCGACCTGTGTCGTCAATGTTGTGAGAAGAGCTATAATCCATATAGGGGACATTAGCTTTATACTTTTGAAAGTTGACAGCAGTATTACAATGTTTTTGCATTCATTTGGATATAAACATGTGTGATTTTCAAACTCTCCTTGGGTGATTGTAATCTGTGAGAAGTATGTCTCTGATGTCTTGGTACAGTGGGCAGAAGGTTAGGAAGTGTAGGTCAGTCTCTATCTCATTTTATGTGCAGTGGGCTAGAGATGAATAGTGGGTTCAGTCAGTGGGTTCTGGGCAAGCAGTCCTCTGAGTGCTGTCCACAGTTCTGGGTGAGATGTCTGCACTTTCTGAAATTTCAGGCCGAGATGTCTCTACTTTCCAAGTGGGCGACAAGGAAAACGGGCGGCTCGCTTGGTATTCGTATTGTACGTACAGCTAAAACAGAACCAATCAAAAACTATTCCCAGTGTGTGGTGCCACAGATGGTAGGGTCTTTCATAAACTGTGGGTGTTTATGGGTCACTGGCATGAAACCCATTACTCTGGCCCTCTTAATGGCTTTTGTGACCTCCCGTTGTTTTCTTGCACATAGGCCAGATATGTGCCGGCCAACGATTCTACCCGTGTGAGGGGATGTAAACTGTGACAGCAGCTGGACGTTCTTATAATCCACTGGGATGTTGTGAAGAATGCAGACTTTGGGCGGCTGCTTGAACGGATCTTCCATCTTTACAGGCATGTCGTCGTCGTGTTGACTCACACTGGACAGACTCTTTGGATTGGAGAGTCTGGGTATAAAGACACGTTTCAGTGGTCGCAATACTCGGAGAAGGGACATTTCAACGTAGCCGACAGAGAATACTTGTGTGGCTGGCGAGCGCCACGTGTCTGAAGAAGGTAGTCGCCGACCATGTGGTGGTCATATTACAGTGTATATGATGTCATATTGATATGTCATCATCACAGATACACATATGGGAATGCCAGATCAGATTGTGTCAGCCTCTTTGTCACAATCCATATATGGACATAGGTATCGCCGCACGTAAGCTCCATATATCGTCATGTGAGGCCTTTTATGCCCACATATGGAAATCCCTGATGTCATCAATATGATGTCGTAGTCCTGACATCGGCTGGACGGGACACTCAAACTGCCTTCCCACTGGGCACATCACACCCTGTTTTAGGGAAGACTATAAAAGCTGTGTTTCCATCGAAAGTAAAACATAATATATAATATTAGTTGCTTGAGTTGCTTCCCTGTGGTTGCTGGGAGTTGTAATGATGGGACAAAAGTGTTCCATTACGTGTTCTAACTAATCACCTCTTCACGCTGTCGATCACCTATTGGAAACCAATACAGCAGTTGTATGTGTGGACGTAAGAACGATTGAGCAACTGTGTTCTATTTCATGCAAATATCGATAATTTCAATCACAAGCTGAACACATCATCCATCATGTTTCTGACCATGGCATTATTGCGTAAAGGCGTCCCGGGGAAACAGTGGATTGGAAAGTACCGCCGATTTCGACCCATCACATGGCAGATGAAACGCAACATGGTGGCCCAGTTGGAGCGTGAGGCTGAGAACGAATACTGGATCAGTAGGCCGTATATGACTCCGGAGCAGGAGTTTGGCCATGCTGCTGAGCGGAGAGCACAAAGGTGGCTTAACATCAGGGACAATAACTTCCGCAGGAAATTTCCCCAACACAAGTACATCACAGACCACCTGAGTCATCTGAACACTACCAAAACATGGTCAACATAACAACATGGTTGTTGTGAGATGCATAGAGTTCTTCTTCTTCGAGCCCGTAGCAATCTCAGATATTGTTCTGCCATTATCGGTCGCAGGCC
The DNA here is from genome assembly GCF_951216825.1 of Electrona antarctica. Taxonomy (NCBI): domain Eukaryota; kingdom Metazoa; phylum Chordata; class Actinopteri; order Myctophiformes; family Myctophidae; genus Electrona; species Electrona antarctica. The sequence continues at coordinate 43,410,392 of NC_136808.1, read as the reverse complement.
ACAGCTGAGGGTAGGTTCTGCAAGGTCTTCTGGGCATCATTCTGGATTCAACCCTCTCCTACCAGTCACATATCAAATCCATAACCCATTCTACCACCTTAAGAACATCTCCAGACTCCGCCCTTCACTCTCCGACTCTGTGGCCGAGACCCTCATCTATGCATTTGATAACTCCCGCCTGGACTACTGCAATGGAGTCCTGTTTGGGGTCCCAAACAAGTACCTGGACAGGCTGCAGTATGTCCAAAACTCAGCTGCCAGAGTTCTCACCCACACCAAGCCTTGGCAGCACATCACCCCCACCCTCAAACAACTGCACTGGCTTCCTGTCAAGTTCTGTATCAATTATAAACTCCTCCTTCTCACCTACAAATGTCAAAAAGCCCTGGCTCCACAGTACCTCTCAGGCCTCCTCCATAAACCTCCTGTGACACGGAACCTGCGGTCCACAAACTTGGACCTCCTCTCTGTCCCCAAGGCAGTCAAGCGAACCTTCGGGGACAGAGCGTTCAGTGTGGCAGCCCCCACCCTGTGGAACTCTCTTCCAATAGAGATTCGCCATGCTCCAACACTGGACTCTTTTAAGGCTGCCTTGAAAAGATACTTATTCTCTCAGGCTTATTATATGACATATAGTTGTTGATTGTTGTTGGTACATTTTGTAAAGCGTCCTTGGGTTCATGAAAGGCGCTATTTATAAATTCAAGCTATTATTATTATTTGGACTGCACCGGCGGGCATTGGCACATTCCAGTAGGTGGGACATTGTATACACTGATCCACAGCTGCCTGTGTCTTCTGTTGTGTAGTTCCAGACTTTATTCAGTGCTTTCCCCCTGTTCCACACACAATCTATTAAGTGAATTCCAGGTTGTCCAGGCAAGGTTGTGGCCACTAGCAAGGCTTTCTGTTGATGTTATTCTGTCCAGCCATTTAAGAGCATGTGTGTCACTGCTTTTCCATATCTTCCCAGATGTTGGACCTTTGCTACTTGTTTGGTTGTCAGGAGGGGCAAGACTGTCTGCACAAAACTAGCTTCAGCAATGAAGACAGACCTAATTTGGTAATCTGACCCTCTTTCTCAGTATGGCTTCATTCTATTTACCTAACCTATCTGTTCTGACACCTATTTGTATTGACAAGGACACATGTATCCTGTATAAAGAACACATGTACAAAGAACTTGATCCTGATCAAATCAAGTTCTTTACTCATGAATTGATAGTTTATTTGATGTTGTACAACAGTGATTTTGAAACAAAGACTGATTTGGACACCTGGCCTTTCAGGTCAGGTTTTTTGTGTCCTGAAAGGATTCCCTTCCATGGATGGTTCTGGTAATGGATGGTACCCAGACCTGGCGAGCCGACCCGGAACTCTGAACCCCCCTTACCCCCACAAATGTGGTAATCTGGTTCTCCAAATTGGAGAAAGAGACTGATTTCCCTTTAGAACTGAACTGGGACTTTTCAAGTCAACAACTTAAAGTGGCCCCCATTTGTTTGTTGTTTTTCATGAATGTTCAAAGCTGTTTATTTTCTGTGAAGTTTAATAGTTAATTTAATAGTTTTTCAGTTAACCTTTAATCCCTGTTTCCGACTCTTTTAATTGGTTTTCACTCACTCATTGAGCTCCTCGTCTGAATCTGGTAAATTTTCTGGTTTATACGCAGTCAATTAATTTACCTACCTTTATCATTAGTTATCCTTGTGCAACTTGCTACAAAAACACTGAATGATTTTGCTGTTAACAATGGAAGAACTGATTGTGTTCAGTTAGCTCGGTGGGTAGAGCTCTTGCCTTTGCAACACATGGTCATGGGTTCAAATCCGGGCACTGCCAACTCAGTGTATGAGGCTTCAAGAACCTTGCACCCCACTATAAAAAAACGACCCTGTCACAATTCCATGGTCTTCTTTTTCTTCCATGTTTCTATGGCTTATTGTTTCTGAATACCCATGCAGTCCTTCTCTGACTCTGAGTCTGAGTAGACAATTGAAAAGAGAATTAGTGAGGATCATCAGTTATAATTATAAGATAAGGTTAACAATTGGTAAAGTGATCCTTTAACCATTGTTTGATACGTGATACTTGTCTCCCAACATACATAGACAGAATATATCATATCTTTTAATATTCATATTTTTGTTAAAACTCACAAACGCTGCCACTGCCAGTGGGCCAAATATATGTCCTGCACACATTCCCACCACATTATATTTCTTTAATATTTAACTTGAATGGTTGGGTGAATGTAGCGCAGACACCGCAGAGTAGCCTAGCTCAGCATAAAAGCCTAATATCTCTCTTGTCTTGACAATACACAGTACAAGTTAATTTTATGTTGTATTCACAATTGACCAGCAGATGGCAATAACATGCTATATACAATGCACCCAGTCTGTATTTATGCAATGTAATGTTGCATAAATAGGTGGACAACTTGATGGATGATAGAGAGGGCCACTAAATGTCCACACTCACTCTTGGGTGCCACATGGCATACGGTATCTGCATTCTCTCCAGTAGTATAGGCCTAAGTGTAAACTTTAGTCACTCACATTTAGTCCATAATAGTCACAAATGTAACAATAAAGGTAAATTAACATTATCCAGTGTAACATGTATTTAATTTCAAATGCATTTAGTAATAGGCCTACTGATATTAACTTTATAAACATTTTTATGTTTTTTTGTGGCTTTCGCCTTTATTTTATATTTTTTATGGAGGGATAGAAAGTAGGCTCACAGGAAATGGGAAGAGAGATGGGGGGGGTGACATGCAGTGAAGGCCGTTTGGATCGGGAGTCGAACCCGCGGCACACTGTCAGACTGGATTACCAGCCAAGGTGCCTGGACCGCTGAGCCACGGCCCAGGCCTAACTTTATAAACTTAAATACAAATGGTGTCAGTTGTTAGACAGACGACAGCCAGGTTTCAAGATCACAAATTCTCTTTATTTTCAAATTATCCATACAGTATCACATACCGGCAGATCTCACGATCCTGCAACTACAAAATAACCATCTGCTCTTCTGTGTAAAAGTTATCTTCTGTCCGGAAAGAAATTTTGTCAGAGATTGTTTGTGGAGATGACTGATTGATTCCACCAGGCCAAAGGCATGGGGGGAGAGTATGTTTTGCACTCCGTCCATCCGTGTGTTTAGGTTTAGGTTTATTTATTTAGCACATAGTATAAAAACTAGACAATACATATCGAAGAATGAAAATACAATGCAAGGAAAGGAAGAAGCCAGCTGGCTTATTTGGAATCCTTTCCTGTATGGAAGAGGTCATTGATTAAACAGATTAAAAGTTCATTAATTTAAGAACAATACAAAAGTCTACAAGTTGGCAAAGGGGGGCAGCTGTGCAATAAATAAATAAAAACACAGACGCAGACTGTCCGTGTGTGTGTCCATCGCCATCCGTCCGTGTACAGCTAATCTCCGTCACCGTTGGCCCGGTCGATGCCAAACTATGCACACACACTCCCTGGATGCCAACGACTAACCTCTGCCCAAAATTCTTCGACCAGTTATAGCGGCAGATTTTTGCTAAACACATTTCTTTACATTACTTGTACAGATTATATCCATAAATCATGCAAATCGGTATATAGTAGCGGCCTTCAGTCTCGAGAGACCATGGCACAAGCACACTTGGATTGGATCAGGTGGTGCTGAGGGAACAGTACTTTGTGTGTCTGAGCAGCCCAACACGTGAGTGACAGTCTCTTTGGCAGTGATGGCATTTGAATGCGCTGCCGTCGCCTGCTGATGCCGATTGAGGTGCCTTTCGCCTAGCTCTCCTGGATTCCAGTCCAGACCTCATGCCTCCAGCAGGCATGATCACTTGCACTATCCTCCCAGTTGTCTACTCCTGTCCATAGAGCAGGTCCTTGGGGATCCTCCCGTCTGCCATGCGGCGGACATGGCCGAGCCATTTAAGACGTCATTGTACGTTGTGACTACATACATATCTATCACAAACACTCCTATCCTCCTGGTGGAGACCTGTGTCCCGAGGGGCACTTTTTCTAGTTTGTCCTGTTGTGCCTCAATGTCCTCGATGCACAACAGGTGCGCAGCCACACCCAGCTCTGTGACCAGTTATAGTTTGACTCAGGCCAGGTGTGACTGCTTAAATAAGCCATCCTCCATCTCACATCCCCATCGCCAAACTGAGGCTGCAGGGCCTATTTGCATTTTTGCCTTTTTGGAATTAAAACATCTGAAATCGATATCAGTATTGAGATATTGACCCGTGGGCTCAGGGCTGCATTAAAGGGGTATTTGACTTTTAAACACGTTTGGGTAATTTTACTGTCTACTCTATAGATACATCATAGATACATGAATGCATATACGTACATGTATTCATACACACATGGACTACATACATATTGTACATAAATACATTCCTGGGCTGGGGCAATGGAGGAAAAAATAACATTTTGTTTTGTGTCAATCTACATATTGACTCCTCAGTGAGGGGTGCATATCGTTGGTCTGAAGGCGGCGTCCTACCCCAAATTGCCCAAAACCTAACCTAACCCTAACGTAGAAGCCACCGGTGAGTCTTAACCGGCCACGCATGTGTCTTAACCGCCAACGCATGTCGGAGCCACGGGTGAGTCTTAACCGGCTGCGCATGTGTCTAAACCGGCCACGCATGTCGGAGCCACGGTGAGTCTTAACCAGGTGAGTCTTAACCGGCCACGTATGTCGGACTGTTCGTACGTCGGACTTACATCTGACCCCCCTCAGTGAGATGGTGACGTTGTGCAAGCCAGCGGTTGAGTCCAGTATGCAGGTGTAAGGGGTTGACAGGTGCTCCTCTGACACTTTCATGAATATTAGAGATGCGGTCATTTTTAACGTTACACCATCTGTCTCTCTGGAGAGGAGAGGAGAGGAAAATGTACAGTATTCATTCTTGATTCTCTTTGTGTCCATTTGCTTTTGCACTCATGCACTGTGTGTGTGTGTGTGTGTGTGTGTGTGTGTGTGTGTGTGTGTGTGTGTGTGTGTGTGCGTGTATGTGTGTGTGTGTGTGTGTGTGTGTGTGTGTGTGTGTGTGTGTGTGTGTGTGTGTGTGTGTGTGTGTGTGCGCGTGCTCGTGGAGCTTACCTTGTAGAGTTGGAGTACACTGTTAGCGTGGCGTTATCATCCACAAATGAGTCTCTATTTATCCAGTATACCTCGTCAAACTCTGAGTCCAGGACAGCATTGCAACCAATCACCAGCTGTGAGTCTAGAGAAACCAGTAAACATATATACCTGTATATATCAGCTAGCTTCGTGCCTATACCTCCAGCAGACTACTGAATGCATATATGCTGAATACACACACACACAAACACACACACACACACACACACACACACACAATAATGGACTGAGGCTTACCAGCATCTGCGTCAAATACATCTCCATTTTGAGGTGAGAGTATTGTTGGAAGTTGTTCTGACTTTTCTGAGCAATACGGTAAAGAGAGGAAAATAATTTATGAAAAGCATTTAGTTTATTTTCTTTCTTTTGTATGGGAACCTTTGTAAATGTCACAATTAAAATAACGATAATAAATCAAATCTTACTCTTAGTATCGACAATCAGATCAATTGTATGGGTGTGATTATACAGCTGACCATTATACAGGTAAGACCTGGTGCAGGTGAACACACCACGGTCCTTCTCTTCAACTTCACTTAGGAAGTAACTGTAAGATGAAGATCGCAGCGACACATGTTCCTACAAGAAGCATATTAGAGTATTAATACAATAGAATAAAATGCAAAGACTTGCGTATTGGATGCTGTTATATTTGTTTCACTGGAGCTTCTTTGTACAAAATACCTTGTGCCAAGCAGTAATGTTTCTGCTTAGTCCAGTGATATTTAAATGAGTTGGGCATTTCAACTTGCAGGATCTTCCTTGATAACATGTTTGAGGGTGATGGGTTTTCTCCAGACAATGTGAAGTCAGTAACCGTTCTGAGCACACCGTCAAACGCCAGGTATGGATGGAGACATTCCTGTTATAACAAAGACAAGTCATTGCATTACAGGTGCAGTAAGTGATATTTGTTGTCAAGGTAAGTGTTAAATAGCTCTATATTCTGATATTCTATCTCAGGGGTTCTCAACGTTTTTGGCTGGGGACCCCCGGAAATGCTTTGGCCATGTCTCGCGACCCCCGCCCCCCCTCCCCACCCCCAATACAATCTGACTTAAAAAATAACCTTAATAATAGAGAAAATATATATCATAAATGAATACTGAAACCAGATATAATGATTAAGGAACGTTTATGCATGTACTCACTGTGTAAACTCTTCATTTCCATTTTCCAGCCATTGTAAAAAAAATAATAATAATAATAAAATAATTTGGGGACCCCCAAAATAATTTGGCGACCCACGGGTTGAGAACCCCTGTTCTATCTGATTATATTCTGATCTAAAAAATGCTATAGAGTGTTGCTATAGAGGGCTTGTTTCCATTGTGGAAGGGAGAACTCATACACAGGATACACAAGTGAAACTGAAAGTGATGACACAAATAAATGACAAAATTGGAACTGGAACACCCACCTGTGTGTGTGTGTGTGTGTGTGTGTGTGTGTGTGTGTGTGTGTGTGTGTGTGTGTGTGTGTGTGTGTGTGTGTGTGTGTGTGTGTGTGCGTGCGTGCGTGCGTGCGTGCGTGCGTGCGTGCGTGCGTGCGTGCGTGCGTGCGTGCGTGCGTGCGTGCGTGCGTGCGTGCGTGCGTTCATATAACATTATTAAATGTTCACAAAAGTATAAGAAAGCCATACCCCAGTGAACATGAGTAGTTCCCCTGATGAAAAGTGGAAGTGTTCAGAACAATCAGGTACTTCCCACGAGTCAACACATTAATTTGCCTGTTTGCAGTTGGAGGCTGGATATTGGTCTGATCCATCCCATACTGGGCAGCGGGATGTATCCACTTCAGTTCAGCATCATGGTCTGCATGGAAAGGGCACTTAAGCACCATCATCTCACCCTCTTTCACATTCCACGTTATGCTGATCTGCGAGGCATCTGCAGCTATAATTTAAGACATTTTTTGAATACAGCTTCAGAACCATTTTATTCACAATGGGTACACAAACAAACACAGGAATTTGACTTGGTGACAATGGTTCAGATACAACCAAAACAACAACACACAAGCATGTACAGTACAAGGCAATACAAGGCATTAGAACAAGGACAAACTATTGCTGGCCAATCAAGCACACTGAGCACTATGTGATAGGCCTCATTGCACTTCATATGTCTGCTGACAAGCTTTATGGAAATGCTGATTTCCTTCCAGTAGGACCTGGCACCTGCCCACAGTACCAAAACTATTATTAACTGGGTTTGCTGACTGTGGCATTACTGTGTTCGATTGGCCAGCCAATTCTCCTAACCTGAACCCCATACAGAATCTATTGGGTATTGTCAAGAGGAATGAGAGATCAGACCCAATACAGACGCTATCAAAGCAACCTGGGCTTAGTTATGAGACTATTACACTAATACGTAAGGGCTTGTCTTAGACAGGTACAGTAACTCATAGCAGTGTTTTATGTCTATCAGTTTATGCAATAAATATTTTGAGATACTGGATTTTTGACTTTCAAGAGCTGTAGCCGTTATCAAGATTAAAACATAAACTTGAAATATTCCAGTTTGGGTATAATGATTCAAGAATAGCCTATACCGGTATATGAAGGTTTCACTTTTTCAATTACATTACGAGAAACATGTATTTTTCATGATATTCCTGTGTGTGTGTGTGTGTGTGTGTGTGTGTGTGCGTGCGTGCGTGCGTGCGTGTGTGCATGCGTGCGTGCGTGCGTGCGTGCGTGCGTGTGCATAATGTTCTCTTACCTTTAAATGAAACAAGCAGAGCGATTAGAACTTTGATTTTCTGGGTAACATCCATCAATTGACGTCACGTCACGGTATAGCAGAAACATAAATCAACAGCCTTGTCTTTTAAAGACAACTCCATTTCAGGGAGGAGTCAGCATGATGAGTCATGATGCTGACACCATTGTGTACACATACATACACACAATGATGAGTCATGACTCATGACATACAGAGTTGATGGGGATTCCAAGCTAATTGAAACTGCAGCCTTTCTCTTCCTGAAATATTAGCACACTGAAATAAAAGCTATTGTTCTTTAATCAAAAAGAAAGAAAGAAAAAAAAGGTTGGAATCTTGTTTGAAATGACCAGGTGAGGATATGAAGATAGTAAAACATCTGGCATGCAGAAGACTGGACACTTGGGAAGACCCGGAACTTTTTTTTAATGGTATCAGCCATGAAGAACCATGCAGTTTCAATGCACTAGACGCTGGCCTGGGAGATGGATTGCTGAGGTGGAGCACAACTAACCTGACTCCGCCAGATGGGGCAGCAGAGAGTACACTGGGTTCCCCCCTCCTGCTCCCATCTGGGAACTCTCAGGCAGACTCGATGCCCGGCCACAAAACGGCCTGGCCAATCAGCAGCAGCTAGAGGCGGGATAGCTGCTGCTGATGGCGGCCCCCTACGGTCGCGGCCCACCTGGGAATGTGCCCGGTACGACCTGTGGCTAGTCCAGCCCTGCATACCTGTATGGTAAATAAATGTATATTACTACCATACAGAACCATGTGTTCCAAAGGTGAGTGACCCAATGAACACCATCACACCATGAATCTGAGTCACAGTCACAGATAGTGTCCCATGATCTGTGACAGTCAGTGTCCCTTGAGGAAGTCCCATGCATGGATGACTCGAGTGACAGCCACATACAGTGACCTATACTGACCTATGTCTGTGACTCATCTGAGACATTCTGAGTCATTTTTCTAAGTAGGCTATTCTGTACTGTGTGTGTCGTGTGTAGGCCTACATGCCTCCGCGCACGCAACGTTATAAAGTAGCCTATATTGGTAGGCTAGACCCATGGTTCCCCCTGGGGTCCTTGAGGGAGTTCCAGGGGGTCCCCATGTTTGGAACCAAATTAGTTTCAGTTTCAAGTTTCAGACTTATGGGTCTGAAACTCTGAGAGTGTCCAAATGGACACTAACGGGTCCATTTGGTTCCATGTGTACACTCAGAGTTAAATTAACATACAAATTGGGGTCTCAGAGATAGAAATGCAATTAAATGGGGGTCCTTCAAATTAAAATGGTTGAGAATCATTGCTATAGAGCCGTAAAAATCTTCTCTTATGAGGACCCTGGCATATCTCCGCGGGCTAATTAGTGTCAATTTGGGGGTCCTTGATGTGAAAAAGTTTGGGAACCATGGGCTAGACTGTTGGACTACAATATAGCCTTGGCTTAGATGACAAGGCTTACCTACATTAACTGAAAATTCCCTAATATTTCTACTATAGGTCCAGGGTATTAAAAGTGACTTTCGAGTCTCGATGGGGTGCACGGCCGGTGCAGTGATTATGAAATGTGACAACTGAACTGACAAGCCTACAAAAACATTAACCGCATGGGGACGCGCTGCGCACGGCGGCAGCAGAATGATCAGCACCATGCAGCAGCTTTGAATGCCCAGATGAACATTCATTCGCTAGAGAAGCTTTGCCTTTATACAGAAATAGGCTATTACGCTTTCTAGCCTACTGCATTAAGCAATGAAATGGAAAATGGAATGGAAAAAACGAATTCAAGTTCAACTCTATTCTACACTTGCGCTCTAGAATTGAAAGCAGTCAATGTGGTCGGCGTTGCCATCGCTTCAGTTTATGGTGTAATTATTACCGTTGGACTGATCGGAAACATCACTCTCATCAAGACGTTTAGCTCTGCGAAATCTACTATTCGGAATATTCCGAACCTTTTCATGACAAGTCTGGCGCTTGGGGACGTTTTGATCCTTGTCACCTGCGCACCAGTGGACGCAAGCCTCCACCTAGCGGAAAACTGGCTGTTCGGTAGATTGGGCTGTAAAGTCATCCCTTTTATTCAACTTACTTCGGTTGGGGTGTCCGTGTTCACTCTTACAGCGTTGTCAGCTGATAGGTAGGCTACATGTTTTGCTATAGCCTACTGCCTATATCTTCTGCTACTATAGCCTGTCGACTACATGACTATAACTCGACTTTAAGAGGCGGTGAGCCATACAAGTAACCAACCCAAATATTCGAAAGTCAGTGTAACAATACCATAGCTTATTTGATTACTAGTGTAAACTGTCATTTCAGTCTATATAGGACAGGTAGGGCCTATTATTGGCATTACTATATTAATTAGAGTTGGAAAATGTCTCAAAACAAAACCTTAGGCATGTAGCCTATACTGGGAAATGTTTATGGATATTAATTATCTTGAGTGTACAGGGTTTGGATGGATGGGGAAGGATCAACATACAGTATGGAATATCAGAACAGGTTCTGACATATATCCATATATGGAGATCTACCTGTAAGGGTTTGAGGTTTGAAATCAGATGTAGAGTTGCTGGCCAATATTGATGACATCAGGGATCTCGATATATGGGCTTAATTGTGACAGCAGGTCGCATTTACTATGACATCAGGGATCTCCATCTCTGATGATGTCACGTGATGTCACAAGACCATCTACAGTATGGGGATAATAGACTGACTGGCTGACTGACTAACTGTGATTCCAGTATCTAACGGTCTCTTCCCATGGTGTACTGCATCAGGTACAGAGCCATTGTGAAGCCCCTGAATGTCCAGAGGTCCAGTGCTACCTCTGGCATCGTCCTGCGGGCAGCTCTCATCTGGTTGTTCTCCATGACGCTGGCAGTGCCCGAGGCTGTACTCTCTGACCTACACACGTTCAACATCAGCTCCACCAATGAGACCATAGTGACCTGTGCCCCTTACCCACTGGCCGCGGAGCTGCTCCCTAAGGTCCACTCCACGGCATCCTTCCTCATCTTCTATGTCATTCCCCTGTCGGTCATCTCGGTCTACTATGCCTTCATCGCCCGCAGTCTGCTCAGAAGCACCTCTAATCTGCCGGAAGGGAACATCTGTGCCAAGCGACAGGCAAGTCACAACTCTTTCTTAACACTTTGTGTGCCCACGCAAAAGTGGGTGAAAATCACTTTCACCTAGAAAATCCATTCATTTTTTTTTGTGGAGACACATGCTGGAACTTTTTACTTTGAAATGTTTTATAGTTTCTGAGTTATTTAACTTAAACGCCAAATGCATTCTCAATGGCAATAACACAAACTTTGGCACCACGTATTAAAAAAAAAAAAATTGTTGGCTATAACACATAAGAGGTGAATTGTATCATGGATGAGGACAATTCTGGCATCAATACATGTCACTGCCTAAGTTTCAGACATGCATATTATACAAACATAGACAGTTTCCCTGTGTTCGGCTAAACGTCACAGGATGGGTTTATAAGTCACTGTTATAATTTTGTTCATAAATAAATGTTGTCTCCAGGGACTAGATTGATTTAATCTGGGATAAAGTGATGTGCGATTTCAAATTATAGGCTACTATACATGATATTGATAACGCTGAGGAAGGCCATAGGCCTACAGGCCAAGACGCGTACGTTTGTTACGAGGTAAATAAAAATCATGCAAAAGGACATACAATGAGAATTCTTCACCTCAACTTAGGCTACTATACATCCCTACACCCTATATCCCTACACCCTATATGTCCAACTCCCTTAAATGTACCACACCTATATCTTCGACCTCTGCCATCACTGTGATCTCAACAGCACACCTGTAAAGATTTGTAACACAACTTGCATGGAAACATGCTGCCAAAGTACTGAAAAACACAGCCATGATCACGCACGCACACATGCATGCACACACAGACAGACTCACAACGTGAACACAAAATGTCAGTGGGCTAAACATGCCCACTGCTCTGCTATGGTCCTTTAATCCATTAAGATCTGAGGTCAATCCTACAAATCTCAGTTTTCAGAAAATACTTTTTCATGTCAAAGACTCCCAAATTGATGTAAAATGTTGGGTGCGGAACCCCATCTGAAAATATTTTGATCCAGGGACCATGCAGGGAGAGTTGAACATTTCTGCTTTAAAAAAATATAACATTCAAAGATTTGCAAACATTTTCACGATTTTTCAAAAAATAGCAGAAACTCATAGCGCAAAGTGACATGTGATTCCAGATTAACTGCCTGTTGAAATAGGCATCCTATGAGTGTGTATATCTGCTATTTTTGAAAGATATAAAGTATAAAATATGGCTAAAAAGACACTTTCCCAGGTTTAACACTACCCTTGATTTTATTTTGCACATCTAACAGGTGGAATCAAGAAAGCACTTGGCTAAGACTGTCCTGGTCTTTGTGGGTCTATTTGCAGTGTGCTGGCTACCCAGCCATGTTATCTATTTATATCGTTCCTACAACTACTCTGAGGTACATATCTAATTATCTATACTTGAATGTGTCTATAATTGAATAGAGTTCTCAACTCGCTAACGCACTGGACCAGGGCTACAGTAGGTGTCAGGCCCTGTACACACATATCAGACGAACATGCTCTGTGCTGTCCGTGTTTCATGACCGCCTCAATGCTTTTCCAATGGAAGTCACGTGGTTTTACCAAACACTTGTCCCCCTCCCCCCAATCAAACACAAGTGTTTGGTCAAACCACGTGACTTCCATTGGAAAAGCATTGAGGCGGCCATGAAACACAGGCAGAGCACAGAACATTTGTTCTTTATGCGTGTACAAAGCCTCAGGCCTCATTCACACGTATCAAACACCAATCAAGCAAATGTTTGGTCGTTGTTTTGTTTTTTTAGGCCACCACGATGCTTTTCCAATGGGAGTCACATGGTTTGACCAAACATTTTTGTTTGATCGGGGGAGGGGCAGAACACCACCAGCAATCAGCAATCAAACACAAATGTTTGGTCAAACCATGTGACTCCCATTGGAAAAGCATTGTGGTGGCCTAACCAAACAACAAAAAAATGACCAAACATTTGTTTGATTTGCGTTTGATACGTGTGAATGAGGCCTCAGTGTGCTTATTTGCTTTTTTGTTCATGGTCTGCTGGGACATTTAAACATTTCACCTCAATGGGAAATGTCAAGATTTATAGGTAAATTGTAAATTGGAAGGTAAATGTACAGTGTGTGTAGGCCTACAGTACAGTATATAACTCTATGTCTACCTCCTGCTAGGTGGACATCTCATTGCTTCACTTTGTGTGCAGTGTGGTGGCCCGCATCCTGGCCTACACAAATTCAGCCCTCAACCCCTTTATTCTCTACCTGCTCAGCAAGAGTTTCCAGAAGAAGTTCAACCAGCAGCTGTGTTGCTGCTGTCCTACGACCCGCAAACGCTCCTTGCAGAGTCTAACGCCATACAACACACACATGACCTCCATTCGCAGCACACATCACTCCATGGTTAGTCTGAGCATAATCACTGGCAAGCAGGCCTATGAAGAAGACTGTCTGTAGAGGAGGTGTCTGAACACCTTGATCAAACTTGGGGTACGCAAAGCTACAATACAGGCAGGGTTTTCTTTATTTTATCCACTTGAACAATGTCATGTTAAATACTGTAATGCCAAATTGACTTATTTTCCATGGTTGGAGACAATGCATAATGGTAGTAGACCAGAATGGAACTCCATTAGTTAGCATCTCATCAGAGTCATCATGTTAGGCAGATGCAAGTAGATTGGCTCCAACATCTTAACAACGTAATTTGGGATGATGGCAGTTTTGCGTCAGACAGCATCAGTGACAGGTTCACAGGAGAGAATATAAAGCACAGTAACGGCATGATGTTTAACTGTCTAGCTCTAAACATACACTGATACTACAGTAGCTGTCTCTACGTTACCAACCATATACTGGTGAGGAACTGGCACAGAGCTCTGGGCGGGGCTGGCTCTTGTAGCCTCTGGAGCTGATAGCAGATGCTGTTCAGGTGAGGAGATTGGGGCTGGGAAACACCTGCGCTGAGGTTTGTTGTGGAGTGCTCTGTACCCTCTGCCTCATTCACACGTACCAAACACCAATCAAGCAAATGTTTGGTCGTTTTTTTGTTTTTTTGGGCCACCACAATGCTTTTCCAATGGGAGTCACATGGTTTGATCAAACATTTGTATTTGATTGCTGGTGGTGTTCTGCCCCTCCCCCTCATCAAACAAAAATGTTTGGTCAAACCATGTGACTCCCATTGGAAAAGCATTGTGGTGGCCCAAAAAAACGACCAAACATTTGTTTGATTGGTGTTTGGTACATGTGAATGAGGCCTCTAGTGGCGCTGACTGGCACAGAGCACTCACAGCACAGATGTGGAGTCGATGGGGAGTGAGACGTAACACTCTTTAAAGAGTACATTGAAGGTCGGTGCTGACTGAGGGCAGATGTATGAATCCTACTGCTTTCTTTGTGCTTTTCCCCTTATTATGCTGAAGTAAGCTTGTAGATTGGCTGTTTTCGGCACACGACGGCGTCTTACAATGAAGTATCGGGCTACACCACACTCAGCGGTTCTCAAACTGTCATTTCAATGACCCCCACAGATCCCATGTGTGTGTCTCAGAGTTACAGTAATACAGACCTGTAAGGGTCCATTTGGCTGACGGCGTAGTGCTATTGACTGTGTATAAACCACATAGCTTCTGCTTCTTTCATCAGGCAATTAATCTGCAACCACATGTTAGATGTGGAGTCATCACATCACACCACCATATCCTAATTTGGTGCCTCACAGAGGAAAGAATTATGCCCCGGGTTTGATGGGTGAGCACACTGTTCAGGCTGGGCAGTGTTTGTTTAATGGTAATATAAGAACCACGCCAAATATCTGTCCTGCATGGTGTCAAGTTGTCAACCATCTACTTAACATGTCAAATTTAGAGTCATGCACATCTGGAGTCAGGTTGGACTGTCACCAAGGCTTACTCATTGTTTTAACTGCCTTTAAAAGGTGAAATATGTTTATACCGCTAAACAATGGTGCTGAAAACATAATTTCTTGACTCAATAAATATTAGCACTAAATACAACAACTGTCCAGAGATTTATGAATTGTTGCTGCTTGCTGTTTACAAGAAATGTGCATCGTGAAGACTGAAGATGAAATGGTTGTCAGAGGAGTGGTACCAGTACTGAATTGAAGGAAAGTTCTGACCTGTCATCTAAGATCATGTATTATTATCTCAATTGAATTATTACTGTCTATAGAAATGGAAACTTGGTGGTAATTTAGCACTGATGACTCAACACATAACTACTGTGTGACTGTGTGTGTGTGTGTGTGTGTGTGTGTGTGTGTGCGTGCGTGCGTGCGTGCGTGCGTGCGTGCGTGCGTGCGTGCGTGCGTGCGTATGTGCTTTTCAAATTGTTGCCAGTTGGATAATCATTGGGGATCTGCAGAGGAAGCATCCACCAGAAGACACTGTTTTTTGCAGTAGAATTATTATATACTACTAAGAGAATTATTAGCTTGCAGATCGGCTATTTTCAAAAGATTTTTAATACATTTTATACGTTTGAAAACTTGTGAAATGAGACATTCTGCATAATGAGTACTTTCTACGTTTGGTCCATTAAGTACATTTTGATACCAATAGTTTTATACTTTTACTCAAGTAGGCTACATTTTGAATCCCGTATCATTCTTTAAGTAACAGAGTATTTCTATATTGCAGTAGGGGCCTATTGATACTTTTACTTAAAGGATCAAGTACTTCACCACTTTTCAACCTAGCTTCATATAATTGGTCCTCACAATGTTCAAAAAAAATAAAAACTAAGAAAACTAAAAATAAATAAATATTAAAACAAAATCTTGTTTAAAAAAAATCTGCCTTACGATGATGTCACTGGTTAAAGGTGGACGGGTTTCTGAACTGCCCACAGCCCACCTACAGTATAAGACACAATATTAGTGAGGACCAATTATATGAAGATAGGTTAAAAAGTAGTGAAGTGGTCCTTTAAGTAAAAACATTTTAAGCCTTGAGTTAATGGAGATGATTTTGTTTTTGTCACATTCCTAAGCAATCATTTAATGGCATTCATTTCATCGTTCAATAGGAGACTATAGGAGACTCAGTAGAAGACTCCTCCGGTCATCAAATTATTGGCTTATAGAGCACCGACGTCCTGACATCACTGTCAGTAGAGGGCGCCAGTCCACAGGTTCGTGTACTTTTTATTTGCATTGAAATCCCCATAGGGGGATTTTAGATCTCTTCATATAAGAACTGTGTTTGAGGATGATCGGTTTATTTTTCAAACACAGTTCTTATATGAACTATGAAGCGACCTAAATGGGGATTTCAATGCAAATAAAAACATACTGAAAGTAACGTCAGACTTCGGTGCTCTATAGGAATGTGACAAAAACAATTCAAGGCTTCGTGGGGTGTGATAGAAAATAAGACATTCTATAGGTGAACTACTCAAAGTAAAAGTTCCTTCCACAACTGCACATTATACATTAATCCATAATATAATGGCTCCGTATTTTACAGACACTATAACTACTTTAGAAATTATATTATGGATTAATGTATAATGTGCAGTTGTGGAAGGAACTTTTACTTTGAGTAGTTCACCTATAGAATGTCTTATTTTCTATCAATTACACACCCCACAAAGCCTCGTTATTTTTCTTACCATGGCCACTCTGGGGCTAAAAGGAAGCTTATATTTATAGAGGAAAGAGGATGTTCTGCAAATGTGTTGTTATTTGCATAGCAGGAAATTGTGACACAAAGACCACCAGTTAGCGCATTATTGACAATTTGACAGTTATTATTTTCAATGATACACATTTCCTTTACATGGTCACATTATAAAAAAATATCAATCTTTCGTGTTCTATCAAACTTAAAACTAATGTTTGTTCAGTGCACAAAGGACAAATGTATACAAATCAAATATTAAACATGGATTTAAACAAGAAAAACATGTTAAATTATTTATCAACATGGTCATGTGAGTTAATATCTCATAGGAAAAAAGCAATTAGTTCAAATGATTGGTATAAATAATACTAAATAAATTATAAGTCTTTTGTCTCTGCTTCTGTGCTTCTCGGGCAAGCAGATTGTCATTTTATTCCCACAGTTGACTGGTATCACTTGCATCTGTGAAGAGTGAAAGAGGAACCATTGATCAGCATTGTAAATGCACAACTTTGCACAAGATACAAAGTCAAGTCCTTAGTGTAAATTTAATTCAGAGACTGTACAATACAAATATATTTGAACACTCTAAGCTAATAAAGAATAAACACTGGATTTTACTGTGTAGAACCTACAGACTCATTCATTAAGCTTAACATCCATTAAAGTTATTCATTCACTGTATAGCAGTGATTCTCAAGCTTCAAGGACCCTCACTGTGGTATGCATTAGGCCATTGGCCCCATAACTCTCAGCGTTACAGACTCATAATAGTCCATTTAGTTTCGAACTAAATCCCTTATCTGGGGACCCCATCAAGGACCGCTGGGGGTCCCTGGACCCCACTTTGAGAACCAGCGCACTAGCAGCTCACACAATACTTGGAGAATGTGTAAAGTCCTAATGCAGTACATCTCCCCATTTGAGTGATTTATGGATATACCTTAGTCAGGCAAATGCTGTGTATCTATACCAGGGCTCCTGTCCCGTATTATCTACCAGGGCTCAACGTTACTCAGGAACGTGTGGGCTATTCAATTATCAAAGAAACAGAGCAGAGACCTATAGTGCTCCACAATAGCTAAATAAATAGAGATAATGCTACTGTATGTGACTGTACTATGAGTCCACAGTACAGTACCTGCATGAACTGTAGTCAAAGTGTTTTTTCCTGGTGGCACAGATGGTAAAGTTGAGATGACAGTTGTAGAGGGGTTTGGATTTCAGGGGCGGCTGCGGACTAGGAAGGCAGTCACAGCGCTCCACATCAATCTCACAGTCAGGCATCCATGTATTGAGCGGAAACTCTAAAACAGGAGAATGCAAAGGTTTACACTACAATAATGAATAAATATCAACCTATATAAAAGGTAGTGGTGTCAACAGACAGTGGCAAGACCATTGATTGATGATTGAAGACCTATACCAGTGAATGACGTAAATATCACAAAGTTGAAATATAAAGTAGTCTATAAAATTCTGATTGTTAACCACATGAACCCTAGCATCCCTATTGATTGATTGATTGATTGATTGATTGATTGATTGATTGATTGACAACTTTATTGAAAAGTAATTCAAAATGCCTAAAAACAAGAAAGCCCAAAAGCTTGTTTCAATTGAGGTCCTTTAATTCTGTGATATATTCCTAATTCCTATATTCTCGGAATATCATAATAAGCAAACATTTGGCAAAAATAGTCAACCATTCGGTGCCGATTTCCGTATAGGCAGGGGCGTTGCTGACCATTAAGGTTGCCCAACACGTGATATGTTGGCGCAACCATTACATGATGTTTTTTATTTTATTTATACCTTTCCATTAAAACCAGAACCCATCCTGAAGTGGGAAGTACAGTAGGCCTACATTATAAAAAAATCATAAAAAAGTTCACAACAAGTCACATTGCAATGTGTTGTAAGCTTGTAGATGTGGAACAACAGAACCTGTCAAATGCATTACCCAGCACGACACGGCTTGCTTCGTTCTAAACGTCTAGCCCCGTTTGGAACTTCAGGCTCAGGCTTAAATCAGGCTTGGCCAGTCAACCCCCGTCCGCATGCGCAGTACTGCATCCATAAGATTGCATTGGGAAAACATGGCACTGGTTGACTTCATAAGCTATGTAAGTGGTTGTTTCAACCCTCTCTGGCCCATTTCAACCTATGCAGGGATATCCTGACATGAAACCTCTTCTCGGAACTAATAAACGGGGCTAGCTTCGTTCTTGTAGCTGAAAAGAGCCAAAAGACCTACAGTACAGTATACCTGGTTCGGTAGAGGGGTAGGGTATACACAGCTCTGCCATGCAGTCCCAGATCAGCCCACTGGCACACAGTCTTCTGGAGTCTTCTGCTTGGTGGTGCATAGGAGAACACCTGCTATCCCACCCAGCAGAGAAGAATGAAACATTGTGTTATCATTTTTAACTGAGATCTATGTATGGCATTCTGTAGAGCCTTTCCGATCATGATTGTATATTTGGGAGCCGCATGCAGATGCTGCTTCAAATTACAGCAAAAAAAACATATTTTACAGTGACTGCGAGTTAAGCAGAGATTATGATATTATTATTATTATAATATTAGCCAAATCATTTGGTTTGGTGTCCCAGACTGTTTGCAAAAACCAGAATGTCTGAAGTGGGTTTTCTGTCTGATACGGTAACGGTAGGCTCAAATTATGTTAAGAAGCATATGATATATGGTAATACATTTGCCGTAGCATATCCTCTCTTGTGTTCTCGTGTAAATGTCACATCTCAATGACTAAAAATGAGGGTGGGACTCACCCACTCTTCCTGTGCGGTCTCGCGTTGCGTCGTATTATGGAGGGCTCCATGCACTTGCACTCTGTGTGATTGGCTACTTTTATCAGCACAGGCTCCGGTCCAAACTTAAATGGAATCACACTCAATAGCTGAGTGGGGGAGGACACACACACACGCACGCACGCATGCACACACACACACATACACACACACACACACACACACACACACACACACACACACACACACACACACACACACACACACACACACACACACAGCAAAAGAGAAAGAGTGAGATTGATCCGTTTACAGTATATCTACAATGCAATATCCACTACAAGCTGAGAAGACATTGAGCACTCACCGTTTTATTGACATACGTGGTGGTTGTGTTCCTGCAAGTCACTCCCTCATTGTTGCAGCAGCCACTGCACCTACAAGGAAGGTGCACATGGCGTATCTTGGTTGGGGAAAAACTTAAATACATAAAACTGTAATACATTATGGCACTAAAACGGGATACTCTTTCTATGAAGCCCTATAATGCTTTATACAGTACATAAGCCAGGTCAGTGGTTCTCAAAGCATGGGTCCAGGGACCCATCAGAGTTCCTTGAGGGGAACTGAAATGGAACTCGGTCCCGATCCATTTGGCTGTACACTCTCAGTTAAATTAACACTCAGGATTTGCAGTGTAAATCTTAGTTTAAGTTAACCCGCCTTTCTGTGTGGAGTTTGCATGTTCTCCCCGTGTCCCCTGGTCTCTAAACTATACCTCCTCTGGCCAGCCGGGGCACCTGATGGAGGGGAAAGGAACTGGTCGGAATAATGTGTTCCTTCCACGCGCTACGTCCGGCCGGGGAAACTCTCCCCTGTCAGGTGAAAAGAAGCAGCTTGGACTCCTCATGCATAGAAGGAAGCATGAGGTCAGTCCGCTGAATAGCAGATTATGCAAGCTCACTGCACGCCTGTACATCTGCTAATTTTGAAACATTTGGAAACATTTTGAAAGTGATTGTTTTTTAATCATTTTGAATTTTTTAACACAAATCTTCTCTTCTGCGTGTAACTGGCACAAAACATTTTCAGATGGGGGTCCGCAGCCAAATAATTGCAGGGTCCTTGGTCCTTATTGAGAAGAACTCCTGGTTTAGAAGACATTATAATCGGCCTCAGGTCTTAATGGGTGAAAAACTCACCTGTGGACAGAAACACACGGTGGCTTGAAGAACATGGATGGGTTGGTGCCCAGTTCCTGAGCCACATCAACACACGTCTCCCTGGGCATGCACTGCGTCCGCTGCCACTCCTCGTCTATGGCTATAGAGGAGACAGCATGAGACACACACGCTAGACCACATTTTCATTATTATTATTATTATTATTATTATTATTATTATTATTATTATTATTATTATTATTATTATTATTATATTTATTATTATTATTATTATTATTATTATTATTATTATTATTATTATTATTATTATTATTAAAATGCCAGTAAGGGAGGAGTAAAAGTAGCAATAACATAATACAGCACAATAATGTGCTGTAGAAATATTGTTACAGGGAAAAAGTCCTGTAGCCTATTCATGTTTTTTAATTGAGTAAAAACATTGACAAAGAAAGAAAAGAGGCCGCACAGCTCGTAGTCACGATGCTAGAAACCTTTATTGAACTGACATTTTGGCAAGGAGGTTGCCTTCTTCAGGGTATGACACAAAAGGGGTAAAACTACTATTTATGAAGATTGGGACAAAGGTGCATTCAAATCTGGTCAACACCCAAAGTGGGTAATTGGTTGCTGGCAACAATGATAACTTTATTTATACATCAATATAGAGACAATTGAGTAAAAACACAAATCAATTGTAATGCATTAATGTGTTCATCACTTTTTGGATTACCTACTGTATGTGCTACTGCAGCTTAACTTATAATAATGCTTTATTATGTATCAGTTATTATATGCCTTATCAATCTAAATATGTAGCCCACCAGTGGGCCATGAGGGTATTGCAAGTGGGCCCCCAATTGTGGTTATCTAAGAAAATTATATATTCTTCTTTAAAACCATTAAAACTCTGTTTTCACCGTGATACCGCTTTGCCCTTCCAGTGGTCATATGGGTCAAGGTGGGCCGCAATTCTGCAAACGCTTTTGAGATTTTCAAGGGCCCCCGATCCTGAAAAGGAACCACTGTTCTGACCTTTGAGTATCTCCAGGCTGTAGGATTCAGCAGCATAGCGTGTCGACCGATGAGATCCCGCTGAGGAAGAGGAGGAGGAGGAGGAGGAGGAGGAAGAGGAGCGGAGCTCTGTCTGGGCCTGTGGCTGCTGCAGCTGCAGGCGACACTTCCACAGCTTCCAGTCAGGGAAGTCCGTCAGCCTCAGAAGTTCATCTAGGCTGGACGCTGACCTCACCTCTCTCTCCCACTGCTCCTTGCTCAAAACCTGCCATGGACACAACCATCGTTGTGGTGAGTTTATGACCTCATCCTCAATGCATCATCTAAGCAGCTTACATTTAGCAAAAGAAAGAAAAGAAAATATGTAGGCTACCTAACCTGATATACTCCACTTGCTGGGAAACATCCTCAGATTTCAATTAGACTCAGATCGCCCCTTTGTGGCCATTCTAGAGAACACATCTGGTTGCTCTCCAATATTAAAATGTAGCCTATTTGAATTAAATGTAGGATGTCAAAGTGTGAAATTGAAAGCAACAATAATAGCCAGTTGAGGTCCTTCACTCTGAATAAAAACCATCGCTGTTGCAGGTATTCATCCACTCCCCACTTTCATTTGGTGAGGATATTCTACGGCCATTTGGGGTGTTTCAGTCCTGCCAGATGAAGGCAACAGAAATGCAGCAACAATTACTAAATTAAATTTGCAAAAATATTCAGATTTCTATATTTGTATTAAATCTGTAGTGTTGATCCAACTCTTATAAGGCCAGTCCACGGCAATGAGTCTCCAACAAAACTGTTGAAATTGGTTGCAGGTAGTCTGAATTGACCCATTGAAGATCGGTGCAGTTTTGGGATTCTGTTGCAAGTTGCAACTCATTGCATGGTGAAGCATTGGTGTGGACTTGCCTATTTTACAGGGGTCTGAGATCCTTAGGGGGTCCTCTTCTACACCTCCACCTTACTACAAGGCGGTTGCCAAATCTTTGAGTGATACGATTCAGAGGGGAACGAGGGGAACTGCGAGGCGTTGTGAGCTTGTATTTTTGGTAAAGCGGTTTGGTGTAGACTGTAGAGCGAAAAAATACCAAATCAGGTCCAGACTAGAGCCAATGGTCAAGTTTAGTATTGAGGCTTGAGGTTAAATGTCTGATAATGCACATGAAATAGACAAGATAATGTGTATATTTCAAAAAAATGTAATAACATAATGATCCGTGGATCGGCAGTTCGAATCCCGGCTCCTCCTGTCCACACGTCTTAGTGTCCTTGGGCAAGACACTGAACCCTACATTGCCTCCAATGAGTTGGTCGGTGTGAGCTTGCCACCATTGGTGTGTGAATGTGGGAGAGGACGCTGGCGTCGACTGTTCGCCGCTTCACCTCCCAATGTATTAATGAATGAACCATTGTAAAGCGCTTTTAGCACTTGGAAAAGCGCTATAAAAATGCAATTCATTATTACTATTATTTTTGTACAACACTGATGACAGTACTGTCAAACACGTCTAACTATCTATGAGATATATGAAAACGTTTCAACACAGTTTTATACAATACATGTAGTGGGAGTCCCTGCTTCATCTCACTCTCAGCTAAGGGGCCTTAATTGGCCTGAATAACATTGAAGATCCCTGCGTTAGAGTGCATCCAACATCCATTCTCAGAGTTAAGACAACACTGCAGATTTCTCTGTGTCAAATGGACAGCTTGCCAAGCATTATGCGTTGCATGTCTTTCATGTTGTTTACACTTGGGTTTTATATTTATATTTCACTTAAAAAAAAACAGCAACAGCAATAATGAAGGCCAAAACATCAAATGTCTCTGTCTCATGTAAGCCTACAGTATGTGCCTCAGTGTTTTGGTTCAGACATTTACTGCCATTTCTTGCTTGACCAAATAAAAAGTTAAAAGAGAATTCTCAGTAGCGCAGAGCAGCCAAGGGCATGATGTGGCTGAGCGGATGGAGTTGAACATGAGGACTTCCTCGGTTCATTTATGAGGCTGAGAAGGCCAAAGCCCTGAGACTGGCTTGTACTGCAGTTCAACTGCTGGGTCAGAAGGCAAGGCACGCAGGGACTGCACTCATATAATATCACACTTGTCTGCACAATGTTTTCTTTATTTCCTCTGGACAATTGTAACAACACAATCCCCTCTGATGTGTTCATTTGTTCAATATGTTGGGGAAGAGGGTGGGGCAGGCTGGCTGGCTGGCTGGCTGACTGCTTCCACTTAAATCAGAAGAAATAACAACAAAAATAGGGAGGTTTCCTCTCAGCAGTTTCTACCGGGGAGACGAGCAGCGCTAATGAGAACCAGAGGGAGAGAGAGGGAGAGGGGGGGAGAGGGCTGACAAGCAAATTGTGGGGAAAAAGGGAAGTGGAATAAAACAGAGTGGAGAAAATAGGAGCATCATGAACACAAACATGACATATGAACAGAGGAAGAGAGAGATGACGCTGCCAGAGGGGCATGAGAGTGAAAGAGACTGGACGTGGGGAGTGGACCAGTGGTGGGTTGAGGACTCTGAGGACATTCGAAAACCGCACTGTGATGCAGAACAAGTCACAGAACAAGTGACGCAACATAATGCCCAGCCTGCATTATGTTGCGTCATTCAGAAGCATGCTGCAAACACTCACACTTCACCACACCACACACACAGTGTGACGACGTGAGTGTTATGAACATTAACTCAAAACAATTTAACTCTTTTTTTGGTGCACTTGTGCACACGTGATTTCATAAGTGTGTGCACGTTTTGCACAAGTGAGTTTTATGAATTAGGGAAACAACAGAGAAGCTACACGTTACTTTGTTAAGAAATTAAGAGTAAAGTAAGTAAAATAAAATAATCTATTCAAACAAATGCTCCTAAAACCATTAGGGCACGGTCGAACCACACTTTTATTCTACCTACAGTATGAGGGCAGATTCTACAAATGCATTTCAATGGGAATGGAGCGGTTTGCTGCCATTTGCAAATTTCAGCAAAAAAAACCCCCAAAAACTCGATTCTCATTGAAATGAATGAATGACTTGGCATTCGCCCTCATAGGTAGAATAAAAATGCATGTCAGTATAGCAAGTACTGTAGCACACTACAGAACTTGCTACACTGACATGCATGAAGCTAAACCAAGCACTTCATAATAGAATATAGTTTATGACCACTTACCCCACTCCCCCCTTCTCTGTGCATGCTATGGCTCACTTCCAGCCAGCTTAGCTCCACCACCAGCATCACTATAAAGGACACTCTGCACAGAGTGCGTTTGATCTTCATTATCAGCCCTTCCTGTTTGGTCTGTGCTTTAGAGTATAGCGCTGAGTCTCAAATTGCAAGAAGCAATGTCGTCGTTTTGGCAGAAAATAAAAAAAATACTTGATGCAGGCTGACTCTCTGAGACCAGTCGTTTCCAAGGCTGGTCAATAAGTCCCCAGACCACACACAGTTCGTCCTCTGGATGTGATCTCCCAGGAGCACAGGAGTATTAATGTATGTTTCTGAGCCAGACGCAACCTGTCACTGCCACCCAGACAAACCTGTCACTGCCACCCAGACAAACACCCTAGCCAAATGGATAGCAGAGAGCCATTAAAACAAGCACCTAATACTGCGGAAGCTTTGATGCTGGTCCTGAGGTGTCCAGTTAAATAGGCTACCAGGCAGCAGCCAAGCAATGACTGGGAGAAAAAAGAAGAAGAAAAAAAAGAAGGCGTGTAAATCAGGATTCCCCTCCAAGCCTGTCAACTTGTCAACTGTCTTTTTTAGATGCTCTCTCTCCTCCACGTTACTCCAAATGTGTCCCAGGGCTTAGTTTTGGGAGACTTGTCAGGGCCTTTTGTTAAGACGATATGTGGACACTCCTCTGCATTCAAGCTCCTATTCATCCCTCTCTCTCTCCTCTCCCCTTTATACTCCAACTCCCACCTCTAGTCTGGATCCCAGACTCCCCCCAGCCACTGGAGGAAGCTACTTCATACAGTCATTAGGGTATCCACCACGTATTTTTCACTTCTAGACTTGGCCAGTTCACAGCTTCCCTGAACCCACTGTGACGTGTCTGTGTTAAAGGGCCTTGGGCTCTGACAGCAGCCACTCAACAACTTTCTGTACCTCTGGATGTGGATCTGCACATCTTGCTGTCCTCCTGCCTAACAATGTTTTGTTTTTATTGTGTTCTTGAGACTGATCATCTCTCCGTCGATCAAATATCACCAATAACATCCTTCTATCTCTGCATCCAGAGCTGCTGAACGGCACACAGCCTTGACGCAGCAGTAACATGTGTTTTAAATGTGATCCAGACCTCCGTAATATGCCGGGGAAACAAGAAGCCGACAACACCCCTGCTCTATACCCACACTCCACCCACTACACGTATTCTTAATCACTTGACTCTGTGTTTGCTTGGCTCGGAGCAGAGCAGACAGAGCAAGATGAGAGAAAATGCAGAGCACTATTCATTTGCAAATGGTAACTGACCACACACGTACTGTATACGTTTGTCTGTGGCTTAGAACAGAACTAAGCCCTAACCTAAAGTATGGTGACACATAGTTCATGATGAATAACGTGTGTTTCAATGATCAAAACTACAACCACTTGTACAATTTATCTTTTAATGTAGGCTACTAGCTAGATGTTCAGACTGCTACGTGGCCTTCGAATGTAAATGTTTCAGTCCGCATGCATGAACGTCTAGTCTCGCATTATATTGTATATACAAAGTCTCACTATATATACAAGCTCATATAATACAAGCTCATAGCGAGTCACTTCGTGCCGTGCCATGAGTTTGTAGATCTGCTATTTTTGGCCTTCAGGTGTTAATGGGTTAAGTTGAACAGTACAGAGCGGTTGCATTCATAGTCACACAAACATGTGTACACATGTTATAATAAATGTTGATAACTACAGTATATGCATTTGACATCTTCAGACGTTTGCCATAAAACACATCTTAAACAAGCACTGCTTCCTGTGTGATCTCTTCCTCCTCGTGGTCATTAAGAATGGACCTAGAAGACAAGACACCGCAGCTCAGTAAAACATTTAATGTACACAGTTTCTGACCTTTTGAAACACTATGATCATTTGGAGTCATGCTGTGATCTGTTGAAACTAATATGTCATATACCGTGTTGGACCACAGGGACTCTGAGGGCTCATCAGCAATGAGTACCCTGGCCAAACAAACAATAAGTAGCTCATTATAAGTGCCTGATTATCTTAAAGCCCAGACAACATTTATAGAACATAATCAGACTGTTAGAACTGAGGTCCTGTAATAGATTTAAAAATGATAATAATAAGATAAATACTTTAATAGTTACCTAATAGTTATAAAGGACTGTAAGTATGAGAACCATGAGACCAAAAAGAGACAAAGTTAAACCCAAATGTAGTGCTGTCTTTACCTTTAAAATGAGTGAATTGCCCTTTAAATCCTGAAGTTATGTACCAAGACAGCCACCTTAAAATAGCATCCCGGAAATGGATGAAGAACCTTTTTTGAACCATAGAAAAACCCTTAAAAATAGAAAGACCCGAAATAGAAAGACGCGGTAACGAGGACAACTGAGTGAATTAGGGTTTTAGAATGTTTTAGTTAGTAAGATCAATTTTATGTGTCGCATTCGGAAATACATTACATAATAATTTACAAGTGTCCAATTGTCTGAGCGGGCCCGAAGTCCTCTTCTGCCCGTGGATAATACAATTATAGTCAAAATGACGCAATGTTGTTTGTCCATTGTGATTGGAGGAACGTCCCACTTGTTTGGACTGTTGTGATTGGACGAGAAGCTTCCCACGTTGGCGAGGACCCACGTGGAGTCGATCTCATTCGTCCAGCACATAGATGTCACTTCAGGCCGGGAGAGCATGAAGGCTGTGGTCATCATGACCTGATAAAACTCTCTTTCCCTACAAAAACAAGGGTCTACAGCTGTCTCCTGATAGTGTGTTGGTTTTGTTGACACCTTCCAAGAGCTGCTATCAACTTGCCAAGGCCAAATACATGTAGGCTAAAATCAAAACAGGGCTATAGTATTGTAAGTTAACTTGCTGGAGAAATACAGTGAGTGTAATAGAGACAGTATGGCGGCAGAAATGTATCTTATAAATGATAATATAGGGCAGTGAAATCTGAACAACCGGATGGCACATGGTGACATATGACACTATGGGATATGAACAATAAGATGTAAACAGGGAATGAATAGGCCAGGGGTTAGAGATGATAGAGACATCTCTGACCGGACAAATAGATAGGGAGAAATGTCTAACTTGGCATTATTTGTAAACAAGTCATCAAATTATCCATCACTGTGATTTGTTTTTAACCTGGATAAAATGTTCATCTTTCAAACACCACAGTATGGTGCAGGTCATTTAATTTTAAATAACCAGCCTTAGATGAGTGGTTTGAAGCCATCCAACAACACTTTAAGACGGTCAACCCATGCAACAACTACTATATTTAAAAGCATTTCATGTATTATTTCATGGCACTTTTCTTTTTGCTTTTTTCGGGAAGACATATGGAGTTATGGGATATGCTGAGTTATGGGCTGAACAAACCAGACCTAATTAAGTTTCCCTGGATATGTGTGCAGCAAAACAAATAAGATGCTACTTTGTGCAAGTGTTGCATATCGAAAATAGTACATCTACAAGGTCAGCAGTGTGACCTTGTAGATCGGCTATTTTCGGCGCACGACACCGACATGCAAAGTATAAATCATCTTTAACGCTGTACATCGCTGTCTTTAAGTTATGATCTGCATATAATCCCCTAAAACTCACACTAAATTGCAAAGAAAGCAAGACACTTGCATTTGCTATGGATGTGTTCATCACACCTGTTAGATTTGGCCAGACTACATGTTGCTTTGGGACCTCGCCATTCACATTTTTATTGTCTTTTTTTTTATGCCTGAAAGCATACAAAGTTACAAACATCTCGAGTTTCTGCGCTGGGCTACACTTAAGTGATTACACTTGAGTGTAGCCTAATCAATTCATGAAGCAACTTTGTGAAAGAAAGTTAAAAGACAAAATCAACAGTTTCACATTGTTATCCCAAAAATGCAAGAACGCTGTTATTTCACCAGAAAGCGTGAAATTGCAACTGCAGTATAGAGCTTATAGTAATACACCGTGATAATAATAAAAATAAATAAAACAGATAAAATGTTTCAGTTTCAGATTCAGTTTTGTAACACTAATGATATTTCCATACTGAGTGCAGTGTTTATAGAAAAGCATGCAATGTAGGGTAAAGTTCAGTTGTAAGCAGAGGTGGAAGAAGTATTCACAGCATTTGTTACTTAAGTAAAAGTATCAATACCACACTGTAGAATTACTCTCTTACCAGTAAAAGTCCTGTATTCAAAAGTTTACTTGACTAAAA
Organism: Electrona antarctica; assembly: GCF_951216825.1. Taxonomy (NCBI): domain Eukaryota; kingdom Metazoa; phylum Chordata; class Actinopteri; order Myctophiformes; family Myctophidae; genus Electrona; species Electrona antarctica. The sequence goes on along the minus strand of NC_136808.1, from coordinate 43,381,324 downwards.
GTACAAAAGTATATACATCAAAATATACTGAAAGTACCAAATGTTAAGTAGGATGTCCCATTTCACAAGTTTTCAAATGTACACAGTATAATGTATTAAAGTATTTTGAAAATAGCTCTATTTACAAATGGACGAAATATTACTGTAGGCTTGAATAATGTACAATATTTTTTGTAATAATAATACAAATCTACAAAGTAGGCTAACTAGTAACTAAAGTTTTCAAATAATTGTTGTGGAGTAAACAGTACAATATTATAGAGATGTAGTACAGTAGAAGTAAAAGTATTGAAATGTGGACATACTATAATGCACTGACAGGGAGCTACAGTCAGTGTAAGCTGGAAGTCATCAAATCTGGCAGCTGAATGAATGATGGCAGCTGCTGCCGGATGGAAATCACTCACATGCTCCTTAATTTTGACGTTACACGCAAATAGAGAGGATGTGGAACGAGTAGATTGAGCAGATTTCATATAATCTTTGGATATAAGTCTGGACAAGTTGGAGAAGACATGGACAAGTCTTGCCACGAAGACATTTATCCATTTACGAACTCATTGATGACCCCTGCACTTGAGCACTTCAATCTTTCTGCTGAACTATGCCGTTTAGTATAGGCTACAGTACAGCTTCCTCCAATAGGCGTTTTGGTGGAGGCTAATACGCATTATTGTCCAGTTAACAAACATTTTATTGATGCACGTAAACCAATGGACACATTTTATGAAGAGTTACATAATGTCAGAGTCACACACACACACACACACACACACACACACACACACACACACACACACACACACACACACACACAGACACACACACACACACACACACACACACACACACACACACTCTCTCTCTCTCTCTCTCTCTCTCTCTCACACACACACACACACACACACACACACACACACACACTTGTTTCCACAATGGAAACAAGCTTTGGCGTTTCTGCGATTGTATCCATTTGGGCGCTTTTAATGGTTATTATATAGTGTGTACTTTTTAATGATGCCAATAAAGATATTGAATTCTCTCTCTCTCTATCTCTCTCTCTCTCTCTCTGTGTGAGAAATGCTGAGCTGTCAAGCAGGGTAATAGTTTTACAAGCTACAGTAGAGAAATGCTGAAGGGTTTCCGTTTGTTCTTAGCATTTATATCCAAGTGTTTCTCAGCCTCCAGTAATAGAATTTCATGCCTATGTTAGATGAGATCCCAGGGATGAACCCATTTTATTGTCATTGAGACAGCTAAAATAATTGATAGAACAGATGTTAAAACACTTATTTTTGTGAATTATTATGCTTAATATTGTCATTGAGACAGCTAAAATAATTGCTAAAATAATTGATAGAACAGATGTTAAAACACTTATTTTTGTGAATTATTATGCTTAATGTAGGACATGATTGGTATCATACATAAAATGTATAGAATTAAATGAAAATAAGGTTTTGTTGTACGTTCACCTCCTTCAGGCATCTTACTGTTCAGGCCTGTTACTGTCTCATGCTTATAAGCGAGGTTACACTCGTGCAATGACCTATGCTAAACCCACTCTGCTTTTCATTACAAACCCAAACTTTCACCATCGCTTTCCCTTCAACAACATTGTAAAATGCATTTGTACGGTAGTGTACAGGCATGCGAACATGTGCGCGCGTGCACACACACACACACACACACACACACACACACACACACACACACACTCACGGCTCGCCACTTTGCGACACGTGAACTTAGATCTGCTATTATTATACCTTGCTATAGATTTTTATACATTTGAAAGTAAGTAGCTAAATACCAAACTTGTAGGCTACATTAACAGACTATTTCTACAATAGGATATTGCTACTTTTACTTAAATAAAACATGTAAGTACTTCTTCCATCACTGCCACCACAGAGGTAATAAAACGTCTGGGTTTCCGAGGCTACCGCAGAGGCAGTCTCTAATCTTTCTGGGGTCCACACAAGACAACACAACAGACAACACACAAACTAACCTGGGGCGCCCGCTGGCCAAGTGGTTCAGGTACATGCCGCCACATAATAGGTTTTAGCCTGACAGCGTGTTGCGTGTTCGTTCATGACGACCTTTTCTGTATGTCTCTCCCCTTCTCTCTTCACTTGATACTATCAATAAAGGCAGAAAAGCCAAAAAACTAATCTTTAAAAAAAACAACACACAAACTATAACCGCTGACACTCATCAGTCTACACCTAAAATTAGCCTACACAATTAATTACACTATTAATTAATTACACTATTACATAAACACAGTTACAGTGTAGATTGGGTTAATAGTCTACTTGCCCATACTCAACATTTCTAACATAAAACTTGGTGTACGCAACATGCCTGGGTTCACATTCTGGCAAGTGGACTATAAGGTAAGTGTTAAAGGACCACTTCACCACTTTTCAACATCTCTTTATATAATTGGTCCTCACTAATGTTCATGATAAAACACCACCATTTTTTCCTACTCAGTCTGTGTCTCATAGGAGGGCTTTGGGCAGTTTGGACACCCGTCCACCAGTGACATCATCATCATCATTGTTTTTACAATGATGATGACAAACAACATTTGTTTTAAAATATATTTAGATTTTTATTATCGTGAGAACAATGGCTTCAACTTTTGCATTGCAACTTTTCAGGAAAAGAAAGCCTGCAGTTTCTATTAGCTTGTGACACCAGTGACATCGATGATGTCACTGGTGGACGGGTTTCTGAACTGCCCACAACCTTCCTATGAGACACAGACTGAGTAGGAAAAAATGGTGGTATTTTATCATGAACATTAGTTACCAATTATAGGAAGAGAAGTTGAAAAGTGGTGAAGTGGTCCTTTAAGTGGTATCAAATTGAGGGTCCGCGGCCCAATGCATATTAAACTGGGCCGTTCCTTGATTTGAAATGAAACAAAACAAAAATCACTGCCTTAAGCTGTGGTCGGAAATGTCCTGATTTTTCCCGGAGAGCCTTTCATTAAGGTTGTAAAGTCACCGCCGACATTCACATGCATAATAAAACAAGCAGACAAACACACCCAAAACCACAGACATATCAGCGCTGTAACAACACAGAGCAGTCCCTCAGAGGCTCGCACAAGCTGGTCTTTATTTCCTGTTTCCTTCTCTTCAAACAGATGGAGGCCTGCTGGACCACGTGCTTCCCGAAACCTCCTGGACACACGCCGACCTGAAAATCTTCCATAAGATTTGTTAAGTGGTCAGGGTGGGCCGCATGGGTGGGCTGCGTGCGTTTGATCCAGCTCGTATCAATGGAAGCAACATGGTACAGTTCCTATGTATCTGTATCACAATGAATTGTGAATCAAGGTTATGAGGAAAATAATAACATTGGGAATTACAATCACCATGTCTGGTCCACACACGCACGCACGCACGCACGCACGCACGCACGCACGCACGCACGCACGCACGCACGCACGCACGCACGCACACACACACACACACACACACACACACACACACACACACACACACACACACACACAGTGTGAATGAGGTAATTGACAGAATTGTATTTGTTTTATATTTGTTTAAACTGCTTGCTTTTATTATACTTTAATTGGCTGTAATGATTGATGTTACAGCAATGGACAGAGTATCATGCTACAAAAGATTGTAACCATTCATAATAAATTTGTATCATTTGTTTTCACTTCACTTAATTATAGCCCTTTTACCAGGCTCTAGGCCACAACAAATAAATGGGAAGCGAGAGAGTGTTTTAACTAATAGAGTGATGTAATTTAAAAAATCACACCCGTGTGAACTGAGTGGTGTAAGGTCTTATATAGCCTGTCTGACGTAATGAACTCATGTCTGACGTAATGAAATCACACCCGGGTGAACAGGGTGAACATAGCAACCATGCTCATTTTTTCTGCACAGACTAACAAAGCCAGTTGTAGGAGTGGTTTACACCACTCAATAATGAAATCACACCCGGGTGAACAGGGTGAACATAGCAACCATGCTCATTTTTTCTGCACAGACTAACAAAGCCAGTTGTAGGAGTGGTTTACACCACTCAAAAAGCCAGTTGTATGAGTGGTTTACACCACTCAAAAAGGGCAGGTGTGAGCGTGAGGGCCACACAGCTACTGTATCAGCATAGGAGATATCATCTGGGGAGGGTTTCCTTATTGCAATGCGCTTTACGCATTTGATGTCGACAACAACCATGCACAGACAGCTCAACCACAACGTTTCTGAAACTATTCGACAAGTGAGAGAGAAAGAACTACTACTCAGCTTGTGTCATGGGGAAGATCATATTAAGGAGGAAGTTGGACAAGTTGGACACACCAAAAAATCCCCCCTGGAGGATCACATGTTTTGTACTCTTATCACCTCAACTAAAGGATTAACTTCCTCCATATATAGTATTCTAAACAATAATTTACCAATTTACAATACAATTCAATTCAATTCAAAGGGCTTTATTGGCATGAGAAAACATACGTTTACAATACAAGTACAATACAAGTACAATACATTGTACAGTACAATACATTGAACATTAAACATAAATGGGAGACAGACTTGGGATGCACTTATGATGATGTGGATTGGGAAATCATTTTAGAGAGGGCTCAGAGGGTTCTGATTTCCACCAAACATAGACAGATGCAATTTAACATTTTTCATAGAACTTACTTTACCCCGCTCAGGTTACACAAGATTGATAGGAGTACCGGTATTTCCCCTATGTTCCAAAGATGTAAGATAACAGAAGGCTGCCTATTACATAATGGAGCTGTCCACTTCTGATTGATTACTGGAAGTTCATCATGTCTACTGTCTCTGATATCATAGAGATTGAAATACCAGATGATCCAAGAATTTGGATTTGGAATGTGTAAGTATGTTTTTTGGACCTTGTAAAAAAACGATGTAAGGGGAAGCCCTTTACTGTTTTGTGGTAAAAGCCTTGCTCAAACTTTTCTAAGGCGTTCCTAATGTGTGACGTTACGTAGCGCTTGACTACTTTTTGTGGTAACTATTAAGGTAACTAGTTACCCTTTCCCATTCAGTAACGCCATTATAGTTACTGTGTTTTCAATGTGTGAGTTACCCACGTTACGTATATGTGATCCTGCCAGTGCGGAGTCTGTCATGTAAACTGACAGGGTGCGCTGAGTGGAGTCTGTCATGTAAACTGACAGGGTGCGCTGAGTGGAGTCTGTCATGTAAACTGACAGGGTGCGCTGAGTGGAGTCTGTCATTTAAACTGACAGGGTGCGCTGAGTGCGCTCCCAGAGTGAAACACATTCCACATGAGAAAGAGAAAGTGACTTCCACAGGGCATAACGTCATCATGCCACTAGTTTTAACCTTTGGAAAATATATAGCTAGATTAGCTCAGGTTTGTGGACTATTCTGGTTATTAAAATGTTATTAAAACTCTTCAATCCAACTTTCAAGTCTTACCTAGGATTCAAGCCGTTATGTTTTAATTTCTTTTTAAATAGCAGATCTATTCACTTATTTTTTAATATAATTGAATAGAATATGGTTAACTAGAAGCCACTCAAGGACCCCTGGACTCCACTTTGAGAGCCACTACTGTATGTTCTCAGAGTCTCCACTGACAAGACATGGCATTCAGATCATATGTTTGTTGATAGCATGAGCATCTGCATGAGGCCCACGTCCCTACAGAGAGCCCACATGCCTGGCTGGACACACCACCATTGAGCTGAGACTCTGAGAGACGATGGTGTCACGCACCGAAAAGAGCTGATCTACAAGCTCACACCATGTCGCAGAGGCATCACATTGTGAGCTTGTAGATATGCTATTTTAGGTGTGAGACACCGACGTATGACGGAGCACAAGTTATTGGCATGAACCTCTCCTGGATACTCTGGCTGAGTCAGAAGGTTGTGCACGTGTGTGTGTGTGTGTGTGTGTGTGTGTGTGTGTGTGTGTGTGTGTGTGTGTGTGTGTGTGTGTGTGTGTGTGTGTGCGTGCGTGCGTGCGTGCGTGCGTGCGTGCGTGCGTGCGTGCGTGCGTGCGTGCGTGCGTGCGTGCGTGCGTGCATGCGTGCATGCGTGCGTGCGTAGCTTTATGATGATGAAAACACAGGAAACTACCCTCAGGACGTGATTCCCAATTAGTGTGAGTGCATAGCAGTATTAGTATGGTAATGGTCTCTCTCTCCCGCTCTCTCTCTCTCTCTCTCTGTGCGTGTGTGCATGTGTGCGTGCATGCGGCTATACAGCCTCCTTTTATTGCAAGGAAAAGCCTTTGGTGTGAACCCCAGATGAGACTGAGTTTCCATTTCATCAAATTATCAACCTTTAATGCACAACAGTGTACATGTTGTGAGCTTTAAAGAACTTGAAGTGAAGGATTTGTGCCTACAATGATAATCCTAATATAGGGATTGATTGTTAATTGATTATTTTAGATTAACAATATAATTTATGTTATTGATTAAATCAAATTAATTGGATAACTCTTAAACTGTTGCGTCCATAGTTGCATCTGTTGCATCTTCTCATGGGCTGAGATTCCCCTTCATACTTAGCAGAATGTGTCAACGGTGTGATCGATGCATTGTGGGCTTGTAGATCTCCTTTTCAGGAGTGCGAGCGACATCATCCTTTTCATGTCAAGGACCCCCATATTGATATATTTGGCTGTGGACCTCGATCTGAAAAGGTTTTGTGCCAATACCAAAAAGTGTAGATTTACAAGCTCCCACACACTGTGAGCTTGTAGATCTGCTAGTTTTGAATAGCCAACATATAAATGGATAAAGTGGTTAAAATGATTATGATGCTATATTAACTGCTTTCACATGGGGGACCCCCTGGAACTCCTCCAAAGACCCCTGGGATGTCCCCTGGACTCCACTTGGAAAACCAATGAATGGACAAGACGAGGGAAAATTGAAATGTTACAAATTAACACAGTCACATCCTGTGTGTTAATTTTGAAAGTGTAAAAAAGGGGGAAAATGGGGTTATTAATTATGTATGCTAAATTTAATATGAATAATTTCCCTATTGGTGAGAGATTTACTAATTGTTACTAATTGTTACTACAAAATCCATATTATTGTTCCAGCAATATAGTTCACGTTGCACCAGCACTCTGACACATTTGTCACGTTTCCACCTCCTCAGTGGTCAGACCGGACGAGGCGAGCAGAGCTGAGTGAGGGGGGGGGGGGGTCATAGTTCAGGGGTGAACATCTGTTGCGGGGAGGTGAGCACGGTACCCTGCAGTGAGGTGCCTGTGATGTGGCCCCGCAGCTGTGTGATCCCACAGTGATCACGTGACCGTAAGCGTAAGCAAACACACCTGTTTAAAGGCATGAACCCACCAGCCATAGCTATGATGCTACATTCACCCACATAACTGGGGGATGGGAGGAGGTCCCCAGCATCACCAATCATGCAGTGTTGGAAGATGTAGGCCCTACTGCAACCTGGGGGGTTGCCAAATTATTTTGGGGGGTCCCCAGATTATTAAAAAAAAAATAGAAATAGAGAAGAAAATAATTGTTTGGGGGGGGGGGGGGGGGGGTCGTGCGAGACATGGCCAACGTTGAGAACCCCTGCCCTACTGACATAAGGTTTTACTTATGTAGTACTGCCCCTTTAAGGGTAGTGCATAAAAGGGGTGACCAGGTTTGAGGCCTCATGTTTGGCCAGAAGCCTGATTTGAGTGTTTGTTGGAGACCTGGCACATGAGGTGTACAGCATAGTACTTTTTTTTAAAAAGTTTATTCAACATGTATAAACATATATTCAAGTTAAAATACAGAAGGAAAGAGCTAGGGGTTATTGTAGCTGCGAAATCATGATCATAAGTCCAAGACCAGCTAGGTGATATAGAGAGAAGGCAAGGGTCTTCCATAAACATACACAGCAAATAAACAAATACAAAATATATAAATAGAATACGCAAAACCCAAAGCAATGAAAGTAATTTAAGTAATTACAACAAACAATACCATGTATAATCCCCTGCCATACGGATGGGTCTGACTCTGAACACAAGCCTGCATGTGCAGCTGCACTCAACTTCCTGACAGACAGACGTCAGGTGGTCCATATGGGCACAACGACCTCTACCCCTCTGACCCTCAGCACAGGAGCCCTTCAGGGATGCGTTCTGAGCCCTCTTCTCTACTCCCTGTTCACTGTGTACACCCATGACTGCGTGGCTCTGTTCAGCTCCAACAAAGTGATCAAGTTTTCAGATGACACCACAGTCATAGCTTGATCACAGACAATGATGAAACAGCCTACAGGACAGAAGAACCTGGCACAATGGTGCCAGGAGAACAACCTGGCTCTCAACGTCGACAAAACAAAAGAGGTGATCTTCGAATACAGGAGACCTCCCAGAGACCACTCACCCATCCAGATTGGGGGTACAATCAGATACATGAACGAACTGATAAGAATCAGAGCAAAACAGGGCAAAGGAAAACGCTACCTACACAAACATTGACCTCACACAAACATTGAATGCCATTGAAAATGAATGGCCCTTTTTGAGTATTTACGTAAACACAAAAATTACATAAACACAAACATTGAAGACAAAAGTGAGGACGCAAATTGTGATTGGCCAGAATGAGATGTACATGTATAATGATATATGATGATAAGAGCACCCAGTCACTTGTGATTTCTTTGTTATGCTTTGTGATTCTTTGTGATACTCTTTGATTGCTCTTTCTTGCACTCTTTATTCTATCCTTTTGTTTGCTGTGCTTGCTGTGTTTTAGTTGTTTTGAATGTTATGTTATCTATGCTGCTGCATATTGTCTGAAGGATGCCAAACAAAAATAAGTTTTACTCTTATGTAACTGTACACAAGATGTAACAATAAAATACAACCTTGAATCTTGAACCTTGGCACACGTCCCAACAAACAATCTGGTGAAACCCAATCTCAAATACAATATGGCACGGTGGGAAAAATAGGTTCTTGTTCAATACTAATGCATTACACTATAAAAATCACACCCGTGTGAAGTGAGTGGTGCAACTCCGTGTGGGGGTCCCCGGAACTTCCAGGCCCACAGCAACGCGCCCAGGGTGCCAGCCCGGTTCCGGTGAGCCATCCCACGTCGAGAAATGACAGAGTTACCTTGTGGGGGTCCCCAGGGGGTCTATCTACTGTACTGTACTGTACTGTACTGTACTGTACTGTACTGTACTGTACTGTACTGTACTGTACTGTACTGTCACAACCGAAATCACATAATGGCTGCTAAAAGCTCAGCTTCCCATCATGCACCTGTGCACAGTGTGAAGCTCAACAGCGCCACTTTGTCACCTGTTGGTACTCTAAACAGACATACATACAGTAGGGACAGACATTGCTGTTCAATGGAGTGGTTACACCACTCCATTGAACAGCAAAAAATATATAGCAAAATGACAAAAATACAACAAAGTACCAAAACGTACGCAGCCAATCATCCCTGTGAGAAATTGTGGGTAACTCTTGCATGTGTTTGGCCACAGTGCTGATGCACCAACATCTACAGGTGAATGTATAGAGACTAGAGAGACAGTAAGACCTGATGTTTTGAACTTGCATGAGTATTCTGGAGTTTATAACAAGTTGGCAATATTTGAGTGTGGGACAGTCAGTACTTATGGTAATAACTATGGTCAAGGAAGAGCTCCTCTTGGTGGAGACAGAATTCATTAATCGAAAAACACAGGAAAATAAAATACCACAAACATATTTCCGCAAACACACATCAAAGGCAGATGGTGAATTTCATTGCTTATTGGCAAAGCTACGCTTCCCATTTTAAACAGGGGAACTTTGTGAGTTGTCATCATGAAATCTGTAATCTTAAACATATGGCCTCAAATTGAGAGCTTGTGAAAATCCCCTAACATTAGCTGCTCAAAATGATTTCTCTGCCTGTCTCTTTGGCTCCATATTAAGTCATTTAAAACACGTGGTATTTTTTTAGTTTCCCTTTTTTATTCTGTTTGAACAAGTTTCTAAATATTTTCTCAGATTATATAATCTTGCCTGGAACATTTTTAAGTAGTATCCTGTTATTACATTTTCTCATTGACATCTGGTGATGAAATAAATGAATCCACCAATCTGAAATGGTCACACTATTTCTATGCAAAAGTTTAACTGTTAACAACATAAACCTGAACATCCCTATTCTGGGTATGTCATAATAGGGCATTTGTCCTAAAGGGCGAGGTCGCACTGAAACCACAGAGCTTCTTAATACGGCACAGTTGAGAAGCAGGAGTTAAACTATTAATCTGGTGTCAGTGAGGTCAGATGTAGAGTTGCTGGTCGGCTCCATATATGCAGATGTAGGTTATGATCCAGTCTTCTCCATGTATGGCTATCCAGGGTTTGAGGTCACTGAGGTCAGTGTCGTGATCTTCATATTATGGAGATCCAGGTGATGATAGTCAGCTCCATAAATGGACGGACGGACTGACTGACAGGTTTTAGCGTGACTGACAGGTTTTGCAGGTTTTCATAGTAAACTGCGACCTACAGTCGCAATAATATTTACGTTATATCATGTTATATAATTTGCTTGATGAAGACCTAAAGGGTCGAAACGTTGCACGTTTAAAAACATAATAAAGTAAGTCTCTTGTGGAGCTCTAGAAACAAGTGTGCAGATGTTTCTTCCTCTTTGATGTTTGCCATAATAACTGACCATTGCTCAGATCTATTTTCAGGCCACCTTCCAGCCTTGAAATCTATACTTCAATAAAACGTGTATATCCATATAAAATGTTCCCAGATTTGTGACAGTAAGGTTAACATAGTCGGGACTCGGGTGGTTCTGTTGAATCCGTTTGTTGCCTGTTACATAACACTCCCTGATGACCTGAAGTCATCCTCATCATCTGTGCATGCAATTACTGTCTAAGCATATTTACAACCAACAAAAGTGCATATTGACTAAAAGGAGTAGCATATGGATGAAAGATTACACACACGGTCTGTGTGGCCGCTGTGTATTTGGAATGAGTGTCATAATTCACAACCATAAAAGGCCGTGCATGTGTTGAATATATTCCTCGGCCTTGGGTTTTTCCGCAATCATCTCAGAAGCTCTTCCTGTGGACTGCTGCTGTCGGCGGTGCATGATATCCTTGGCAATTCGCATGCTTGCTGCTTGACCTCCAGCCAGGTTCACTGCATGAGGTCCCACCTGTGCTCGTGTGGAAAATAGGGAAAAAAATAAAGATTCACAGAATTAGTAAGCCGCAATATCTATTTCTGTCAGATAACTCACAAATAGATTGAACAAATATAATTATGAGAATATGAGTATGCATATAATATTTTATCTTGGCGTTCGGCTCTGCTACATTTTTCTCCCTGCTGTTTTTTCACTTTATGCAATTATACAACCATCATTAACCATTAAGAGCAGGGAGATAGATATACAATAACAACCCCCCAAAGGGGAACAGAAATAGCAGAGCCTGCACTGGTGGTGCTGGGGTGGCGGTGGGAGCAAACAGCTCATAACGACAACCAGGAACACTGAAGGAATGCAGAAAAAATGCAGCCTTGGGTGAGATTAAATACCCCGCCCAAATGGTCAGCTGATTGCCACGACAGCGTATGACATGTGTGACTTGCATAGCACTGAATGAGCACCTCGAGTATCTGCCAGAACTAACTCCGCAAGCTACGTATCATATCTATTGCCTACATGCACAGATAGAGCTGACTGGACACTTCCTCAGCTGTATAAACCATGCAGTGTTTGCTATGTAATTACATTTTGCAATGTAAATAATTTGTTTAAAAAATATTCAATATGTTTCCCTTTTTTGCACGATGTTTTGAAAAACATCGTGCACCTGATTCTGATGCTATTTGTTGGGAAACCCCCTGGAAACCCCTGCTCATAACCCCTCCTCATAACATACACAAAATGTTACATTGTGTACAGTAGTGTGTAGAGGTACCTGAAGTGCGGTGTACTGTCCCATTAAATACATGGGGCACCCTGGTGCCCACTGTAAGCTCTCTTTTATACAAGGCCAACCGTCTATTACCTGCAACATGGGGAAATGAAGTACCACAGCATGTTAGAACAAATATCCCGAAATATGGACAGGCGCAAAAGAAAGTTTCATTAGCCATATTTGGACAGCATCAAATATACTTCTTTTACCGCTGTGTTATGTACAGGTATCCATGTAATAATTATTTTTGAACGACTACACAAACTCCCTTTCTCGTGCATATGTACTATTGTTTCCGTTTGACCTACCTGAATCGGGAATTCCTTCATTACTCCAGAGAGCAATGGATCTTGGTTGACATCCAGTTTACAACCAGTGGCAAGCCAGATCATATCCCCAGTCCAGCTGGCCCCAGTGCTGAGGGACACACTCCATGCCTGGTTTCTGTAGCACCACCTGGCCTCACTCACCTGAACAGTCATACATCGTGGTGGTGTTAATATATATTTTTAGGCTGTGCAAATTACATTTCCTATCATGGACCAGCAGATGTTGCTATTTCCCATTCTGCATAATTACATAATGACTACTTTTACTTTTGGTACCAGTGCTTTTGAACTTTTACTCACATATAACATTGTGAATACAGGCCTAGGACTTTTACCTGTAATAGAATGTTTGAGCATTGTGCTATTGCTACTATTTTTCAAGTAGAGAACTTCTCCCAACACTGGTGATTTATGTATTTTGGATTTATTAAATGGGCTTAAATTGATGCCTAACATTATTTAGTATTCATTCAAAAAAGTGCACTCATATTTTGTATTCGTAAAAGAATAAATGTATGTGCAATGTGTAATGATTACCTGACAGTATGGTTTTACATCCACTTTCCCACTCTGAATGAAAGGCTGGAGGTGAGCATACGCCTCTGGGGTGACGGCGCCGCCTTTCCTGGCCTGTCGAATCATGGCCAGCCGCCTGTGATGGCTCCTCTCGTTGTAGAACTGCCTCAGGTAGGCCTGGCCGTCCATCTTGATGCCGTGCTCCACGTGGGAATAACGTCCCACCAGGCTCTCCACATCGCCCACGTCAAACTGCTTCAGCTGGGTTAGAGAGCACCAAGTAAACCAGTGGTTGTCAAAGTGGGGTCCGGGGACCCACATGGGTCCTTTTGCTTGTGGTGCAGTTCCAGGGTGTCCCCAGCAAAATTAGTTGAAGAAGAACCATACAAAATGTGGAAAATATTGAATATGTTTTAAAACTATTTTTGCCATTGGACATTTTCTTTATGATTTTCATTCGTTTTGTAAAAAACGTATTTATCTTTTTTTGTTGTTGTATAAAGCCTCATTTGTATTTTGAACCAGAATGTTTTTGATATTTGGTTAGTTTGCATGAACTCTAATGAGCTGACCTGGAGGTGTTTCCTCATGACCCATGTGACATGGCTGGCACCTTGCTGCACAGCTAAGGAGACAACATGAG